>NC_137814.1:17013393-17070893 GCF_963921795.1 Nannobrachium achirus
ATTATCATTCCAACTTCCGTGTCTAATGTCATTATCCTGTGTCTAATGCCATCATTACCAATTCTATATATCAAAATTAATTTAATACTTGACAGTCAATCTATAAAATTACTCATCATTGCATACATCTTTATAAAATGCGCTTTAATGTATTTCACAATACAAAATACGTACTTGTTTTCAAATACATTTCTCTGGCCTGTATCTATATCTTGTACCTTGATAAATATTTGACCCAGCTTGTATTTCGTATCAAAATACTTCAACGTATTCGCCCATTTCCGACCTCTACCATTCCTACTTCCGTGTCATGTCATTAACCCCGTGCCTGCCACCCACCCATTAACATCTTTTTGTCTATCTTATCATCCCTTGTCCCGCAGGTTGCACTTTCATCCCCTACCTGCACCCTCATCCCTACATCCCACTCAACTTTCCTCTTTTCTGTCCTCCCCTTCAACCGGCAACAACAACAGCACTGCCGTGGCCACACCTGGCACCAGCGCACCTCAGGCCCTGCCTGCTTCACTTTCCCTTCTCCCGGGCATGCCATCCCACAACCAGCGATGGCACTGCCCAACCCTCCCCCCCCTGTTCTTTCCTGTCCTCCTCTTATCACCCCACCCCCCCCTATCCCCCCCCCCCCGTTCTCTCCCCACAGCCCGCCCACCATCCAACGCCATCACCCGGAACCCACAACCCATCCCAGCATCCCTCCGCAACCAGAACTACAGGGCATTGACACAGACCTGGCTTCCCTCCTCCGTCCATCCACTGCAACACCGAATTCCGCTTCCTGGACTGCTGATACATCTCCTTCCAGCCCCGCAGCTCCACCCCCACCAGATCATCATTCCTCACCGTAGCCCTGGCTTTTCTCCATCCTCCGAGATGTCACCTGCTCCGCATTTCCCAACAGACGTCAGGACCTGGAGGACGACCTGGCGGTGGTGCTTGACCTGTCCGTCAGGTTTGGAGGGTCCCTCCTCCAAGAGTACCACCGCCAGTCCTCTGCCATGGCCTCCGCGAGGTCAAGGCAATGGAACCTGGCCACATACCGGGGCTACCTAGACCAGCCCACCAAGCCAGTCAGTGCAGCTTCGCCGCACCCCGCCCCTTCACCTCCCGAGACACCACTTCCCCCGCCCCAGCCAACAACCCACCCTCCCTACTAGGCGCTCAACACACAGCGCTCCCCTAACAACGCTCAACACACAGCACTCGCCCCCGTCACCCCTTCAGTCTTATTCCTTACAGCCATCAATCAGAGCTCTTGATCATCCACAACCTCAGAACTGCCACAACGCCGTAGTCCCCCATCACAGTGTTCCCCACAGCGCTCAACAGAGCGCTCAACACACATCAATCAGCACACTGCGTTCCCTGTGCTGATTGATGTGCGAACGCTGTGTACAGCTCAACACACAGCGTTCCCTACTACAGCGCTCAACACACAGCGTTCCCTACTACAGCGCTCAACACACAGCGTTCCCTACTACAGCGCTCAACACACAGCGTTCCCCCCACAGCGTTCCCTACTACAGCGCTCAACACACAGCGTTCCCTACTACAGCGCTCAACACACAGCGTTCCCTACTACAGCGCTCAACACACAGCGTTCCCCTCACAGCATTCCCCACTACAGCGCTCAACACACAGCGTTCCCCTTACAGCGTTCCCTACTACAGCGCTCAACACACAGCGTTCCCCTAACAGCTTTCCCTACTACAGCGCCCAACACACAGCGTCCCCTTCACAGCAGTCCCCACAGCGTTAAACACACAGCACTCGACACATAATGCTCAACACGCATCGCTCAACATCCTTCAACGGCCATCAATCAGAGCATCTGAGCGTCCACAACCTCAGAACCGCCACAACACCGTAGTCCAGCAGTGGCCCTTCGTCTCTCAGCCCACATCCCATATTACCACAATGCCATAGCTGACTCACGTTACCGTTGCATGCTTCAGAAATCCAAGACACTGGCTCCACACTCAGATCCCCATCCAGTCCTGGTCCCACCATTTTCGGACATCATCTTCCCATAAACCACCCCCTCCATCACCCCATTCCGCAGTCCCAGCAGTCCGTCCTCCAGGGCGTTGCCGACTCCACCATATCGTCCTACTGGACCGCGTGGACCAAATTTCAGGTCGTTCCACCACACACAACATTGAATCCCTTCCTTGACCCCATAACATTTCAGCCTACTTCAGCTACAGCCAATCCACACACTCCCCCAGAGTTTCCACAATCAGAGCTTACCCCCGTGGAATCTCTCTTTTCACCAAACTCATCACTGGCTCGTCCCATCTGTTCACGCATTACCCACAAATCACCATCTAACTGAAAGGCCTGCAGCGCCTCAACTTCCAACTCGAAATCTCGACCCCAGCATCGATCCTTGCTTATCAGACCTAGCTATCCACGACCACAACACCCCCGTGTTTACAATCAAAAAGAGCAAAGCCCAGTGCCTTTTAACCCCCTTCTACCTATTCCGCCTCAACCCCCCCAACCAGCCCATACGAACCCCTAGCCAACCTTATCCAAGCCAGACTCTCCCTTAATGCCCGACCCTCAGACCCCTTGTTCACTACCGGAAACGGAACAGTAGCCACCAGCAGCTAGGTTCCACCTCCGCCAAATTCTCACCATATCAGGGTTCTCGGCAGAGACCTTCCCGGGCCACCCTTTCCGCATCGGCGCCGCATCCACAGCCGCTAGCCAGCTACAAGATCACACCGTCCAACTGCTAGGCAGGTGGACCTCGCAATCCTTGTGCTACACATGCACTAGCGTCCACGACCTCAGAGCAGCCGACCATGCCCTAGCATAGTCCTGAAGTTGCCCTTCGTCTCTCCTTTTGGGGGTCAGTCCACACCGTCCCAACATCCAACGTAGTGGCCCTTATGT
The DNA here is from genome assembly GCF_963921795.1 of Nannobrachium achirus. NCBI lineage: Eukaryota > Metazoa > Chordata > Actinopteri > Myctophiformes > Myctophidae > Nannobrachium > Nannobrachium achirus. The sequence goes on from NC_137814.1 coordinate 17,016,313, forward strand.
TTACTTTTTGGGGGTTCAGTCCACGTCGCCACTGACGCCGACGGTGCAGACGATTACGCTATACGACCCCTACCCCAAGACTCCAGGGTCTGCGACCCTCCCCGGAACCTACGCCCTCCCCAATCCCCCCTTTCCACTACTGACTCATTACTGCTTGATTTCATTATTATCATTGATCGATTTCATGATCGTTTACACCATAGATCCATGTCTGCTCATCGATCACTGCTCATTATTTATCTGCCCTTTACTTCATTAAAACCTTTAAACCTTCATGGTGTGTTTCTTGTAAGCTAGTGAAATGGTGTTGGAACAACAGAAGTTCAGGAGAGAGAGAAACACACCATGACTCCTCCCCCCTCTCCACCTACCTGCTCTCACGCCACCTACCTGGCCTACCTGGCCCTTGGCTCCGCCCCCTAGACTTCTACCTAGCTCTATTTATCCTCACTCTAACTTCCCAGAACCCCTCTTGCTTTTTCGTATCCCTCCACCACCCCTACACCACCACAGCCTTTTCTCCCCTCTCTCTCTCACTCTACCTTTCTCTCCTCTTCCTATCCCCCTCTCCTCCTCTCTCTACACTCTGAGAAATGATTCTGCGGCCGAGTATATGGCACTATTAGAAAAAGTTATATTTACTCAATAAAATCACTGAATATCATGTATGTGATTGTTTGAGTATGTCACACCAAACGAAATGAGTAAAAATCCAACTGTTCGTTTTGAGTTAGATGTACATATATTATTTGAGTTAATTTCGTGAGAATAAATTAGTATTTGACCAACTGATTTTATTCATGAATTATACTCAATTTGTTTTGGTAATTTTCCTTCATAATATTTGAGTATGGAGTACTTATATGGATCAATTTAAAAAGACCCTTAATTATTATTCATTCCAACTAAATAATCTTTCATCTCTCACAACAACCTAAACAATTGAGTAGATATGACTAAGATTCAAAATTGTACACAAGGGTTCATGGGAAAAAAAGGGTTCATGGGAAAATTCTACTGGAACATTCTGTCAACAAACAGCAGCAGCAGCAGCAGCACACATCTTTTTCAACAAGAGACCTGGAGAGTGTTTGCAAATATTGGTAAGTAGATTTACTGTATCTTTGTGCATATAGGCTACATAAATGTATTGGGTATAACTTGTGTTCTTTTCAAATGTTTGCAGCTAGTTAAGGTCACAGTGAGGGTAATGTGCAAGCCCTCTAGTCATGACTTTTTGCATTTATTACAAGCTATGCACAGCTGCATACAATGTGTACAATGAAGATAAAATGCACAGGTAGGCCTACATATTATCTGCATGTATCTATTATGGTGTTCAATGAGGATTACATGTGTAAAAGACTTGGAAAAAGTATGAAGTAAATAAGCAACATGATTATATGGTATTCCTTGATTTTGGTTTGGCCAGGTAATTATTGGAATCATAAATTGACTAAGCCTCACATGGTGTCAGTTATTTGAATTATTATCTTTTTTTTCTTCAGAAATGCTCAAATGACCAATTTACAAGCTCAAGATTGTGAGCTGTAGATCAGCTATATCCACTATTTTTTGAAGTATACAATTATTATTATTAACTATATCCCTGTAAAATTGGGTTGCAGATATTAAGCATTAGATGACATGATGTTGTCAGCCAGCAGACATCAAGGATAGTTGGCCTGCCTTGTTAGATGTTTACAGAAATGGTTACAGGAATTAGACCTGAATGTGACAGACATCTTGTCATTGTAGTTAACCACTTGTATACCCTAGCATCCCTATCCTGGGGGAAAATACCAGATCTATAATCTCACGTCTTCTTTTTTACTCTCTTCCCCTCATCTCTGTCTTCCAGGTTAGTGCAAAGTTCAGGATGATCACCACACTGAATCTTGAGCCAAAATGTATGGCAATGTTGGACTTCTATACCCCCAAACTACTGTCCATGTTCCAGTCCAAGAAGGGCAGTTTGGGCACAAATGAGTATTCTACTTCAGGTATGAAACTTTCATTTACTCTAACTGCTTTAATTATATTTCACCTGGCTAATGACAATAATTACTACATTAATTTATGCTAAACTCATCTTTATCCCCTGCAACTCTCTCTCCTGATTATTCATTTCTAAATGTATGTCTTAATAGCTACTAAGGACAGTCTCCCAGCTTCCGTTGCTAAAACTGGGTTGTGGAAACAATTGTATTGCCAAAGTTTATGTTAGTTTATGAAAGTGCAGTCATACTTTTTCTTTATTGTTCAAATAATTATGTTTCTATTCTACAGAGAGGAATCCCCAATCAACAAACACGAGAGGTCATCATCTGATGTCTCGTCGACCATCTGGAAGAAGAGAGTGTCAAGATCAAGGACTTTCAAGTTAGTAAAATATTTTTTTTGACGTTTTAATGTGATCGTGGATGAGACCATCACATGCAAAGGAACAGCATAGTGATGTCCAGAGAAGGTTGTGAAATTGGCTGAATGGCTGTTGCATCCGTTGCATGTCTGGTCCAACTTATTCAAGATTATGCCCAGGGCTGCATGTGTGGAGACAGCTAGGATTGCTCAATGTGTGTCTGTGTGTCTTGTAACATTTAGCCTGAAAGTGAGCTCTAAACAATTATCTTCACAATGTGTGCAGGAAGCAAGCTGCTGGTGCACCTGTCAGAGTAGAAGAGAAGTTGACAGAGGAGGTGATGATGAAGAAGATGAAGATCTACCTGCTGCAGAACCAAGAGGACTCAATGAATGAACCTACTGATGTAGGTATTGTGATTAAGGGCATCACTGCCCTCAACAATCTTGGGGATCTGCTGCTATCTGTTGGGACTGTTCTATGCCTTTAATCTGAGATACCCCAAGAACCTCAGATATGGTCTTGAGATGTTCCAAAAAGTACTAGTTGAGTTGGATCCCGGACACCTTTCAGCCAAAGTTCAGAGACTGAAAAAATGTCTGCTTGCCGACTACTGTTCAGCAAGATGCTCTCAGAACGTGGGTATAACCAACTGAAAGTGGATGTATTGTCAAAACAGCATTTTTGCAATGGTATTTGTTGCTGATAGTAATTAGTTCATGTAAAGTGTTTGTTTCTGGTGCATTCGAGTCATAATGCAAACAGGTCAGTTTAGCATATAGACATTACATGTGTGCATAGTCAATATGTTTAAATGTTGAGCTACTGTAAATGCTTATTTATTATTTCATATTCCAAGTTGTGATTTCCTTTCATGCCAAATGGCCTCTGACTGTCTTCTTTAATGTATTTTGTGGTTATGACTTACTGTTTATTTGATGGGCTCATTGTTCTTATGGTGCATCATGTTTGACAGACTGCTTACTTACAGTATGCACAGTTCAATTAGAGGTACTTATATACAGTATTGTGAACACACACTGCTCTTTAGTAAACTCTAAAAATTTTAAAAGTGTCAGGGATACCCCTTTCCTGATCATTATCTTTAAACATATTGTTTTTGCAGGCATTGTTGCATGTCATTTACATACTAAAGTATGTTGAATGTTCATACTTGATGTGGTGTTACAATGGTCAAAATGAGTTGATTAAAAACATAATTATCTGCATAATTATTTCATGTGTATTCATTTGACATCATGTACTCCTGGAGTAAAAGGTAAAGTAAATGAAAGGGGTAAAATGGTACTATATGAATTAAATCAATAAAAGTAAATGAATAGAGTAAATGTGACATATTTGTTTTGTTAAATCATACTCTAATATTCAATTAGATCTACTTAATATTTCAATGTATTTACTTGTAGTCTTTTGTGGCATTGACTGAATCATTTAATTAAATCTACTCAATTTCTTTAGGTCATTGTACTCAATTTTAGTTGTTAATAAGTACGTAAAAGTTTTGGTTACTTTTACTCAAATTAATTGAGTTTCATTTACCTGATTTCATATCAGTAATATTTACTCAATATTTTTGAGTGTAAAAATGTTTCACCAATAAAATTGAGTAGAGCCTAGTTTTTGTTCTAAGAGTGTATTTTCTATTCTCAGGTTCCTGCCGGGGGACCCCTACACCACCACAGCCTTTTTCCCCTCTCTCTCTCACTCTACCTTTCTCTCCTCTCCCTATCCCCCTCTCCTCCTCTCTCTATTTTCTATTCTCAGGTTCCTGCCGGGGGGTTCAGTCCACGTCGCCACTGACGCCGACGGTGCAGACGATTACGCTATACGACCCCTACCCCAAGACTCCAGGGTCTGCGACCCTCCCCGGAACCTACGCCCTCCCCAATCCCCCCTTTCCACTACTGACTCATTACTGCTTGATTTCATTATTATCATTGATCGATTTCATGATCGTTTACACCATAGATCCATGTCTGCTCATCGATCACTGCTCATTATTTATCTGCCCTTTACTTCATTAAAACCTTTAAACCTTCATGGTGTGTTTCTTGTAAGCTAGTGAATTAGACCTATTTCCCCCATTTTGATTTAGACACCAGAACCATAGTTAGCATAACAAGCTGATGTAGATGGAACACGTCAGGGCCAGGGGCCTTACACAACAAAAACACATCATGCCTGAGAACATTAAATAAGTGGCACACCATCATCAATTCAGCTACTATTGCCTTGTCAAGGGATATAAATTGCAGATTGTTAAGTAATGCTGAACAAGAATATTACTTTTAGTGTGCAAGTATTTGCTATTGCAGGCCGGTTCCTTAATATATGCTGTACATTATTATACTCAGGAGGCAGCTGAAAAGGTCATAATATCCAGTGGTACAGAATGATATTGCAGATTTATAATAACACTAAGCTAGATTTCCCCCAACGTGCACAAGGCACAAGCTGGTTATAAAAGGACATCATGTCATTTCTCGTTTTTATTTGAATCCCGAAAAGTTACAGTTTTGGAGGTTTCCACCCGATAGAGACGATATCGACGTGATGTAGCATTAGCGCTGCAAGCAATAGTCTATGCCGGGGGTTTCTATGCCGTGACCCCCAAAATAAACATATATGAACTGGGGGCCCCCACCCTGGCAAGCACTTGGAATTGTAAGTATTACATTTAATGTGACTGGTTCCACAGATAAATATTGTGAAAATAGCAGATCTACATGCTCACAACGCCTCGCAAGTCGCAACGTTTTTCACAATATTTTCACAATGTTCGCCTCTTGCTTACTTTGACAGTTTGACAGTTTATAAACGTGCAGATACATAGTATCTGCACGTTTATAAAGTGACAATTTAAGGACTGTTTTAATACCAAACTGGCCAAACTGTCAAAGTAAGCAAGAGGCGAACATTGTGAAAATATTGTGAAAAACGTTGCGACTTGCGAGGCATTGTGAGCATGTAGATCTGCTATTTTCACAATATTTATCTGTGGAACCAGTCACATTAAATGTAATACTTACAAGTATTCAAGTGCTTGCCAGGGTGGGGGCCCCCAGTTCATATATGTTTATTTTGGGGGTCACGGCATAGAAACCCCTGGCATAGACTATTGCTTGCAGCGCTAATGCTACATCACGTCGATATCGTCTCTATCGGGTGGAAACCTCCAAAACTGTAACTTTTCGGGATTCAAATAAAAACGAGAAATGACATGATGTCCTTTTATAACCAGCTTGTGCCTTGTGCACGTTGGGGGAAATCTAGCTTAGTGTTATTATAAATCTGCAATATCATTCTGTACCACTGGATAAAATAATTTGGGGGCCCCACTTGGGGTCCCGACCCCAAGTTTGAGAACCACTGGTCTATGCAAAGCACATGCACGCACGCACGCACGCACGCACGCACGCACGCACGCACGCACGCACGCACACGCACACGCACACGCACACGCACACACACACACACATACACACACACACACACACACACACACACACACACACACACAAAATTGCGGATATTAGCGGTTTTGTAATGTTGTTTTAGCGGATTTCTGCAGTTAATTTTGTACCCAAATGTAACACAATATAAACAAAAAAAAGTGTAAAACAGGTGCTTCTTTTTCTAGACACCATATGTCTATCTATAGGATTTATTTACTTATTTTGCAGACAGAGGCAGCACAGCCAGGACATATAAAGCCAAACATCAAGTTAATCATCATTCATCAAGCAATCAAGCAGTCATTTACATTGGTGGTGTGGCACAACCACACCACCAAAGATCCATAACCAGCAGCTACCAATATTTACAAGCAAGTGAAGCAAGCATGCGCGCTCGCTCGCGCGCGCACACACACACACACACACACACACACACACACACACACACACACACACACACACACACACACACACACACACACACACACACACACACACACACACGGAGGAGAAGATAACAGGTTGGCTAACTCCACAGTGAACAGATAGTTAAATAAAGCCATGTCTTACCTTAAGAAAATGACAAGAAAATATCCAATGTTATATTGAGGTGCCCAGAAGAAAGTGTTATTCCTTGGAGGCACAGAACACATCGTGTAATCCAGCCTCGTTGAGCAGCGCCGAAAACTTTAGTTCACGTATGGTAAATGTAAAAGCTATCCACATGTCCTATGGATGTCTGTAGTTAACCCCAGGTAGCATATTCCACTGTGAAACAACTGTTTAATTCTGTTATTTAGATAAATCTGCAGGTGCCATCATCTGCCGTTTGTTTTTCAGCTGTGCTGTCAGAGACGTTCAGACAGTCACTGTGATTGGTTGAGAAACCAGTAGTCCTATTACCTCCCGCCCCCCATTTGCTGTGATTGGTTTAGAAGTCATGCTATGGGTGCTTCAAAGGGTCAAAAAAGGCGAATTTGAGATGTTCTTCTTCTTAATCATATATTGCGTGTTTATTATGATCAAAAAAATCAAAATGGCCGCCTGGCGGCCAGGGGGTGCACGTGCACCCTAGGACACCCCTTAAAATCGCCTATGCACAGCACACACACACTGGGCTGTTGCCCTCTGTTTGTTTGTCCACGGGGATCAGTCTGTCTCGAAGGCTCGCCCTTCCCCTCTCTCTCTCGCTCTCTCTGTTCTACTGTATCATTATCCAAATGGTAGCGGTTCATTTGGTCATTAATGTGGTGCTGCGAGGGGGCCAGCTTCCTAAACCCCTCCAGTTCAATCCCCTTTCCACCGCACGCACGCACGCATCAAGCCAAGGCTCATCGGCCCTACAGTCATTTAAAACGATTGTTTTAAATGACTGCAATGTGGGTATTATGTGCACAGTGCACACCCCTTAGAGCAGTGGTTCTCAACCTTTTCAGGCCGCGACCCCCACGATAATCATCGACCCCACCCTGACGAGCACTAAGAGTTGAGGCATTACATTTTGTATAACACGGTTCTGTTGTGAAAATAGCCTGATCTACATGCTCACAACGCCTCGCAGTAGATCGGCTATTTTCACAATTTCTGACTCTAATATTTGACAATTTGACCAATGTTTAATGTGTAATTTTACAGGTATTAAAAAGTCATTAAATTGTCACTTTAGAAACGTGCAGATACCCTCTATACACTTCAACTTTATGTTGGTATGATTACTGTTGAGGGAGAAAACAAAGTTGCACATTATAAGTTAATCATCTGGGGGTTCGATATCCTGGGAGGGATGTGGCGAGCAGTGTTGCCAGATTTTGCGAGAAAAACAAGCATCCGGGTCTATGAAAACAAGTCCAAAAGAAGCAACCAGGCTGCATGATCAATCATACACACAGCGGGTCCCCATGCATTCCCCACAACATTGTTCCACCTCGCGTCGCGACACGCGGAGAGCTTGCAGATCTGCTGTTTTCATTTGTGTGAAGTATGTGAATGCTGGACCCTGAAGCCAACTCTGCAGAAGTCTCTAGACGGGTGCTACACCCGAATGTTACGTGTAGTGCTCAACATCAGCAAGAGTTCACATGTTACCAACAAGAATCTGTATGCTGGAATATTAACACATCTGGTGCCAACCCCGAGTTTCCCGAGTTTGTATTGGTACCACCCCTGTGCCAACCCCGAGTTTCCCGAGTTTGGGCCGTTTTCTTTTTTTTTTTTCAATTTTTCTTTTTCAAAAACATTTTTTTGGACCTCCAGAAATGTATTAGGCATGATCGCGATCGTGAAATTGCATGTTTAACCCCCATACCAACCCATTCTTTCAAACATGGCAGCCATGTTTGTTTACATCTGAACAAAACATAATGGCTGCTAAATCATGAATGCCTGAACGGATTTCCAAGCGGATTTTTTTGTTTGAAAGCTGTGAACAGTGTGCACACACGTGGTGCATCATCTAAGCATGGATCCGTGCACTATAAATTACATGGAGGTCTATGGAGACCATGGCATCGTGGGACATTGAAGAGAAAAAATCATTGCAACATAAGTGTTAAGGCCGGGTGAGCGATAAAATAGCCGCCAGGAGAATGAGACTTGCAGGACACTGCCAAAGACACCAGGAGCTGCCAGCCAGCAAACTGGTGCTGTGGGACCCAACACATGGGCACCGGTCACGAGGACGTCCCACACTAACATATGTGGATGTACTCAAGAAAGACGCAGGAGCGCAAAGCACCAACGAGCTGGCAGGATGTATGGAGAACCGGGATGACTGGAAGCGACGATGGAGGGTTTGACTGAGGACGACCTAGTGAGATTTTTAATACGCATTTTAAATGCTACATGTCTGAAGGCTCAGATGCGCGCCGCTTCCTCCGTAGGCCGCCGCTATTATTTTGAAGGGCCGGACGGGGTTGTTTTTGCGCAGATGGATTATCACTTTAGTTCAACGTTTACGTCATCTAGTCACATGACAGTGTGGGCCCAGAAAAGTGTCATGGCCGCGCCCAGCCGAGTGCAGTTTGTACTGTAAACATGCCAGCCTTGGGATCAAAATGTATTTTTTTGAGTAAATGAAGTCTCTTTATGGGTCTCTCAATGGATTTACTATGGAGGAGCTTCACTTAGCGTGCACACACCCAACGTGCGTTGTAAACAAATCGCGGACATTACTGATGCGGGCGGGACTGGAGCGACGTACAGTAAGTAATAATACTTTTAATGTATTTACAGTAACAGTGATGGTGAGCGTCGTCAACGGCACCATGATATTAACTCTTTAAATGACGGTGAGGACTGTCAACGGCAGCAGACAGGACTGCAGCAGACAGGACTGTCAACGACACTACACCGCACCACACCACACCACTTAAAATTATCTACCTTTTCCATTACACAAAATTACCCCTATGAAAAGTCAGTGAGTGATCAGTCATTATGAAGTGCTTGGCCCTGTTTGGCCTAGCTCAGCCCTACTCTGTAGTGGAAACCTTTTAGTACCACGTTTAGTACCACTTTCACACCACTACCCAGGTCCTTGTAGTGTAAAACCTGGCACAAGTGGGCGGTGTGGAGTGGTAACTTGTGTTGGGCCATGTCAGTGGAAAAGGGGCTTTAGTGGCAGCCCAGCCCCAAAAATACCGTAACTATCCTAAAACAGGGGGTACAAATAATCTGGTTTAAAAGCAAACACAGGCCCACTGTGCATATGCCCGGTATGCCCAGTGGGCCAGTCCACCCCTGCTTAGTCACATGATAAACTGTTAAAGTAGCTTATCTACAAACTCACAGTGACACAGCACCTTTCACATGACACTACTGGTGTGTGGGGTGTGGACGGAGAGTGGGGCGCGAGACACCGCAGCCAGAGGGAACTCACCCGATCGATTGTTGGGCGAGGTTCGCACAGGGGAGATGGAGGGCGTGCGGGAGGAGGAGTAGGGACGCTGTCTGTCCCGCTCTATCGTCGAGGAGGAGCCTACAAAGTGGTACTGGGAATAGCCATCCTGGAAAGGAGAGGAGAGGAGAGGAGAGGAGAGGAGAGGAGAGGAGAGGAGAGGAGACATTATATCATAATGTTTGGAATAACTGCAAATTTCCACTAAATTGGAATATAATAATGAACCCAAATCAATAGTATATTATACTATATTATTATTACTATTACTACTATTATTATTACTAATACATAAAATGTCTCCTTTTATTATGCAATACCTTTTCAGTTACCGGTAATACATTTAGGTCTAAACGCAAATCTGTGTCACTTTAGATTTTAACCACTTTAACTATTATAAATTGCAGCACTCTGTGCCAAGTTGTGAGCTTGTAGATCTGCTATTTTTGAAAAACATTTATGCAAGTCTTTGAATGTTTTTGCAGCAAGAGCCGCTGATACAAACGACCTACGGCCTGGTCGCGACTTAGGCCACGACTTGGAGGTCGTAGGTCCCGGTTCTGGAGGTTTTGCGCGATCTCGGTCGTAATTCAGCGACCTGGGAAGTCCGCGATCGAAACTCTACGCTTGCTAAGGGAAGGGACGCGAGTTTAGAAACTCTACGCTTGCTAAGGGAAGGAGCGCCGCGATCGAAACTCTACGCTTGCTAAGGGAAGGGACGCGAGTTTAGAAACTCTACGCTTGCTAAGGGAAGGAGCGCTCGTTTTCAACAGCGTCGGCAGGTTAGCTACTCAGTGTCGGCAGGTTAGGGTTAGGGTTAGGGTTAGGGTTAGGGTTAGGGTTAGGGTTAGAGTTGGGGTTAGGGTTAAGGTTAGGGTTAGAGTTAGAGTTGGGGTTAGGGTTAAGGATAGGTTTTGGTGCACCTCGCGCGGTCCAAGTGACTACAATGGAGCGCTTCCTACCTCCGGTTCAGCCAATCACAAGCTTCAAAAGGTTGAATAGCGCTGCTGCTCTAGAATATTCAGCAAAAAGACCTTTTAAATACGACCGCGGACTTCCCAGGTCGCTGAACAACGGCCCGATCGCGCAACAACGGCCCGGGGACGACCGAGGTGGCGCAACCACGGCCGGGGGTCGCGAAACTAGACCGGCCGCGACCTAACAAGTATGTACCGCGAACTACGACCTCCAGAACCGGGACCTACGACCTCCAGGTCGTGGCCTAGGTCGCGACCAGGCCGTAGGTCGTTCGTATCAGCGGCTGTCTCTCTGTTTTTGACCCAATTCTATAAATGTCTTCTTCTAAATCAGTGGTTCTCTGAATTTTTCATGTCAATGGACCCCCAAAATGACATGTATTTGGCTACGGACTCCCATCTCAAAACATGTTGTTCCAGGGACCCCCCAGAAGCAGAGATTTGAGTTGCAAATGTTCACTTTAAAAAAATATATACTCAAAGACTTGCAAATAAGCAGATATACAAGCTCACAGCGCGGCGAGTATATATGTTAGTCAGTTTGGGTAACTCAGTGAGATTGGGGTAAGAGCGCTCGTTTTGTCGTTCACCACACACCCCTAACACCACCTGGATCAATTCACCTTGATAGTCTCTTATCAGCGCACCTGTGTAATTCTGCCTAATGACCATGAGATGGCGACAACAGCCATTCACTTGTGCAGTCGCTGACGTCACTCGTTTGCGACACCTCTTTCATTGTTTATCTACTAGCCCAGCTCGGCTGTGTTTAGCCATTAGCTTACTATGCCTAACTCTAACCCTAGCCCTAACCTTAACCTCTGTAAAACTATGCCTAACCCTAACCTCCGTGGGGTGAGGCGCTATCATTCCTGCCGACACTACGTTGTCGTTGTTGTTGTTGTGGATCAAAGCGACCGCTTGTTCCGCCCCGTGCTGCACGACGAGCGCTCCTGTTCTCAATTTCACTGAAACTAAAAAAAAAACGTGACATATATTTCTTGTATATTTGCTATTTTTCAATAGTTAAAGCATTAAATAATTCAAGCATACCTTTTTGTAGAGACTGCGCAGGTCCCTGTACTGCCACATGCTGTTGAGGACTTGTGATGCAGCCTTCACCACCTTAGGGGTATGCCTAGAACAAGTCCAACAGGGAGGAATGCATTGTGTTTACTTTGTTTTGGGGCCATTATCTACAGTATAGCAGTGGATATCATGAGGAACACGACACAATGTGACAGCGCACCGAGCGCAGCGGTGCTGCTGCAGTAGTAGTGTACACACACTCGCTCATGGTTGATAAGAAGTGAATGAACTCAAAGAGAACAGATGGAGAAAATGCCACCTAAAAGATGTCACAGTGATTATAAGACAGGCTGGCTGACTGGCTGACTGGCCTAAACATTATAACTAAGCATATCTCTACTACAGATAGATATAGTGTTCTCTGCATCTGGAGAAAATGACACCTAAAAGATGTCAGTGATTATAAGACGGGCTGACTGACTGACTGACTGACTGACTGACTGACTGACTGACTGACTGACTGACTGATTGACTGACTGAATACTCACTGCTTCCATAATCTCCAGGGGTTTGAGTCAGCCAGCCATACAATTTTCTGTTTTCCTTTTGTTTTGTTTTTAAATTGGCTAATTAGTTCTGGTGGTTGGTCTGTTTTCCTTTGGACTAACCTTTCATTTCCTATTCTTTGGTCGTTAGAAAACAGCCGATGATTCTCCACTTTAATGCACCGATAAAACAGAGATAAGCAGTGTTGTAAAGTAACCGAAAGTTATTAGAATTTCATCTTTGGCTCCAAATTTGAGGAAAGATGAAAGCGGAGGAAACTACTTTGACGTTTTTTTTTATTGTTTTATCACTTTCAAGCTTGAATTATTGGCTTACTGTGTAACTTAGTTTCCACAACTATGGCTTAAGGTGTCTCCACACCAAACAGCCTACAGGAGACTACTTCTGACTGTACACAGACTGCAAAGAACTGCAAAGAACTGCAAAAAACTAAGCACTTTTATTTTTTCAGACAACGCCGACTGTAGTTACTGTATGGCAGTGGTGCCAGGTCTGCTCGTTATAAGCAAGGTTGATCCTGTTTTCCTATAATGTTGCTAGTTGTGGGTTGCTTTTGTTTGGGCTTGTTTCTGAAGTGTAGTTGCTTATTTGGCCTTGCTTTCAACATTATTTTATAAAATAACTAATGTAATAGAGCTCAGAGGTGAAACTGGTCGCTGCTTTTGGGCTTATTTTCATAGACCTGGTCGCTTATTTCACTCACAGAATCTGGCAACCATACCTGGAGGCACTGTGTGTTCTCCGTGCAGAGGAGAAGGAGAAAAAAAAAGTACAACAACACGGGGAGCTGCTGCACTATTTACTAGCTTTGCTTTGGATCAGATTGGAATAGGAACTGAGAGTTGAGATTGAGAATATGGTATTTAGTAAAAATATGCGACGGGAAAATGTCTCTGGCTTATTTTGGCTTGGTTTTGCAACAGTAGCAAACTATTCTACAACTCCCTCAATCTTATCGACGGCCAGGAGCGACTGGACAAAACTGAGCAAGTCCAGTTTTCCAGTTTTCGGTCGATAACGTTCCCGACCCGCCGCCGAAAACCTGACGATGAGCTCCCGTTCGGCAACCGACGCTATCCGCCGCCGATTCGCGGCCGAATCGGTTTGGTTAAAAGTGCCCTTTAGTGTTGGTGTTCAGAACAAACATGTGTGCTCAAGACTATCAGGCCGGGTACACATTCTAGTGTATGGGAGGGCTTACAGTACATGTACAGTATGTTGCAACTTATTTGTTTTTGTAGGCTAAATTCAGATTTAGGCCTAACTATAGATTAGGCCTAAATGGGTTAAAGGAGCCCCCCAACGTTACACGTAACACCATGATAAAAATGCAATGAAAAACCAAACAAAGAACCCACATATTATAGCCCAGTGTTTCTCAACCACTGTGCCTGGGGAACTTTAGTGTGCCCCTGAGAATAGTCAAGTGTGCGCCTTGAAACTGCTTGAAAGCAAGTATGATTTAAACTAGTGAAAACAGCCGATCTACAAGCACACAACACCTCGCATCGCCCTCCCCCTATGAAGAACATCCATGGGGGGCCCGCAGTGAACCCTTGTAACCAGGGCCCAGAATTTGGTGCGACACCCCTGATGGGCGGGACAACGGGCGGGACTTGACAAAGGGTGAATTGGAAACAGTGGTGTAAAGTAACTAAGTAAATGTACTTAGGTACTGTACTTAAGTACACTTTTGAAGTATTTGTACTTTACTTGAGTATTTCCAACTTCCAATACTTTTACTTCTACTCCACTACATCTTGGATCCAAATATTGTACTTTTAGTCCACTACAATTATTTGAAAACTTTAGTTACTAGTTACTTTTGTAGATATAAATGATGATATTATAAAACATACATAAACCACTGTAGCCCGATTTTATACCTTGGCAATTTGAAAATAGTAGATCACAATATATATATATACAAGCTCACAACCTTGTAGATCGGCTATTTTCAAACATTATTGTACTTTTACTTTTGGTACTTTAAGTACATTTTGAATTACAGACTTGTACTTGTAACGGAGTACTTCTACATTGCAGTATTGATACTTTTACTCAAGTAAAGAAATGGGGTACTTCTTCCACCACTGATTGGAAACGTACTTGTCTCCCTTGCTGCGGGCGATGCTGATGAGCTTCTCGATGCCGCCAGCGTCCCTCAGGGCCTTGGTGTTCTCCATGTTCTTGGTGATGACCTCGTGCAGCGCGCAGCAGACGGCCGTGATGGTGTCGTCCGACATGGTCTTGCCCACCAGGCCGCCGTTGTTGTTGGCTCCGCCGCCACCCCCGCCTCCCCCGCTGCTGTTGTTGTTGTTGCTGCCGCCGGGCAAACGGTGCACCAGGTCCCTCATGGCGTACTTACCTGAGGGGCATGATGGGAGGGCGAGGGGAGAGAGGGAGAGATCGTAGGGGGTGGGGGAGAGGGGGGAGATGGAGATAGGCAGAGAGATGAGAATGCGGTCCCGTTTATGCTTCGTAGAACGCAGTGTTGATTTTTCGTCGACTAAAACTATGACGAAAAATGTTTGTCGACTGTGTTTTTTTCACTGACGAAAACTAAATAAAAACTAAACAAACACTAAGCTGTGGTGACCAAAACTAAGACTAAATATATTGACAATTTCGTCAACGAAATAAAAACTAGACTAAAACGTTAGGGAGGAACTTGTGGAGAAGAGAGTCATTTTATGTTTGGTTGCTCTCAGGTGATGCGTGCTGAAAATAGCCGATCTACAAGCTCACAACGCGTCGCGCTGCGACGCGTTGTGAGCTTGTAGATCTGCTATTTTCAGCACACAACCAAGTGTAAAATCAGTCATTACGATGCCATCAAGGCCTGCCAAAATCAACGGTAGATTTAGTCGACTAAAATTAGACTAAAACTAATACTTTTCAGGTGACACAATTTTGACTAAAACCAAATTACATTTTATTCAAAAGACTGACTAAAACTAAATCAAAATTCGCTGTGAAAAACAACACTGGTAGATCGCCCGAGCTAATGAGCTCGAGACGCGCCGCGTCCACGGCGCTTATTCTGTTTTAGTCAGGAGCACTCACGTCAAAGTAGATTTAACCATTTATTGCAACAACTGGAATGCAGTTAAACCTGGCGTTAAAGGGCTTCGCGTTCGGAGATGTTCCCTGAATTTTGTCCAAATCAGGGAACAGTAAGCAAAATCCCCCCCATAGGGATACAATAGTAGTACAATAGCAATACTTTGACATATAATCTTGAATCAGCAAACATAAATCACAAGTATTTGAGCCTAAGCCGGACGAATCAAAAGGTGGAGGCTGGGGTGGAGAAGGCAGCTAAGCTTCATATATCGGCTATTGTTCCTGCATGTACGGTTAACCAACTGAACCCCAGCATGCATGCCTATTCTGGGGTCTAAGCTGCTTGCAGAGCTTGTAGATCTGTTATTTTAGGCGAATGTTGGATGAGAGATTTGGTGTCTAAATCAGGCTTAAAGGCTCCTGACGTGCAGAAGGAAAAGCTCCCAATGTTGACATAGTCAAAAACAACCTCATTCAACACCCCTCGTGGGCGGGGGGTATTTGAGGATAAGATGACATCAGCTGTCATATTTCACATCTTGACACAATTTCCTCGTACAGGGAGCGAGGAATCAAGGGCAAGACTCTTTGTTCTGATGCCCTGCAGTGGTATGACGCACACACACACATGCACACACGCATGGCGCACGGACGCACACACGCGCGCGCGCACACACACACACACACACACACACACACACACACACACACACACACACACACACACACACACACACACACACACACACACACACACACACACACACACACACACACACACACACACACACACACACACACACACGTGCGTGCACCGCACTCGCACGTTTACTTTGCTCCGCGCCACAAACCTCAGACTGTGAAGAGAGAGAGAGAGAGAGAGAGAGAGACAGAGAGACAGAGACAGAGAGAGAGAGAGACACACAGAGAGAGAGAGAGAGAGAGAGACAGAGACAGAGAGAGAGAGAGAGAGAGAGAGAGAGAGAGAGAGAGAGAGAGAGAGACAGAGACAGAGAGAGAGAGAGAGAGAGAGAGAGAGAGAGAGAGAGAAAGAGAGAGAGAGAGAGGCAGGCAGGCAGTGTGTTGCTATGGGGACCATGAGGCTCAGCAGGCAGCAGTTTATTGCAGATGTTATATCAATACTTTTATTCAATGGTGTAAAGCAAAAATGTTTTTTTTTGCGGTAGTATTTTCTTTCACTCAGAACAGAAGAATAACAGCCGCGGACATCAGTGCTTTTGTAACGGCCGGTAGAGAAGGGCTCGTTTTAAACATGAACGTCAGTTAGATTAGGAGATAAATGCACTTTTATGAATCTCATAACACTGGCTCCCCTAACAGCACAGCGATGCATTTGCGACCTCTGTAAAAATGTAGACGCTATGTACAGTAGCATCGGGAGCGTTTGCTCATTGGGAAGATGCATTTGAGACGTTGCTTGCCAATTTAGCTCCTCGCTTGCGCAGCGACGTCGCGATTGCATCTTCCCAATGAGCAAACGCTCCCGACGCTACATAGCGCCTACACTGTTACAGAGGGAGAGCAGGCATCATCGGTGTTATGTCGCTGTGCTGTCTGGCTCTCTATGAGGACTTCCTGGTCACGTGATCTCCCGTCGCATTTCGGGAATTGGAGTGTTTCTCTTCGGCCACGGCTGCCTCGTACAGTAAGCTACAGGTTTGATATAAAATAATAACCGACGCGCCAAACGCGTCATCGGGGCGGGAGACATCAAAGAGTTTGGCGAATTGCGCGTTGTGAGCACCCAGTGTGTTAAGACAGTGTTTCTCAAAGTGGATTCCAGAGACTCTCTAGGTTCCTTTATGGGGGTCTAAATTGACCTTTACAAGTCTGTAACTCTGACAGTGTACAAATGGAACCAAATGGACCCATTAGGGTCCATTTGGTTCCATTTGTACACTGTCAGAGTTAAGGGAAGGCCTTGAAATGTGAAAGTTTGAGAAACACTGTTGTCTTTCTGTTACTGTGCTGTTTTGACTACTAAAGTATTGAATCACTTCAATGAAAACTGACCAATGAGCTCCTTGTTCCTGACGTCCAGGGCCATGTTCCTCAGGGCGGTGGCCACGGCACACACCACCCGGTCGTTGTCTATCCTCAGCAGCTCCACCAGGATGGGAAGACCTTTCTCCTTACGCACCGCCGCACGGATATACACCGACCACTAGAGGGAGCCGGGGAGGGGAGGGGAGGGGAGGGGAGGGGAGGGGAGGGGAGGGGAGGAGACAGAGTAGAGAGAGAAGTGAGAAGGAATGAGGGGAGGTATGGAGAGAGAGAGAAAAGTGTGGTGGGAGGTGGCAGGGAAAGAAAGAGGTGAAAGGGATTAAAGGAGAGATTAAAGGAGAGATCCCCGACAGCGATGATTTGCTGTTCCCAATGTGGGCTATGTAATTGTACACAGCGTCAGGGAGGTGCTGAGAATGTTAGAGAGACATGGGCTGAAATTTCTAAAAGGAGCCTTTTGGTGAAACTATCGAAAATAGCAGACCTCCAAGCTCACAACGCGTCTCGCTGCGTCACGTTGTGAGCTTGGAGGTCGGCTATTTTCGGTACTCGATACCACACTAAACTAAGCATAATTCACCCTTTGTTAGGCTCCTGGTTGGTCCCTGACTGACCAACCAGCAGGCTCTATCTGCCTTGTCCCGCCCTGGTTCCGCCTTTTTTATGTTGAATTAGCTAAAACCAAATTTTTTGAGAAATAAAAACATTTAAAAGCATGCTGATTCACTATGCTGCCACTGAGCAGCTCCAATTGACTGAAACAAAGTTTGAAATTAGAATTGAGCACACAGAATAACAATATGAAGCAACTGAATTAACATGGCAGTGGATGGAATGTCCCACTGTATGTCCCTCCAAGACACAGCAACCAATGGGTGTGGAGAGGGGCAGGACAATGGGCGGGACTTGACAAAGGGTGAATTAAGTGAGTACTGGAGATCCATGCCGTGTTTCTACACAGAGAGGGCAATTCTTTCAACATAAGATGCTGCATTCAAGTTCAGGAGAGTTTGGACCAGGCAATTCTCTTGAATGCTGCCTTCAGGTATGGCATGGAAAGAGGGGCATTTGCATTTCTTTAACCATAGTGAAAACTGCATTCATGGTCTGGAGAGGGCACTTTTTACAGATGGATAAAAGGGCAGGGGCTCGAGCCCCCTTTGATGTCTATGTGTGCGCGTGCTTGCACAGCGTAGACAGAGCAACCTAACTACATGGTGTGCAGTGTTGATTTCGTCGACTAAAACTATAACGAAAAATGTTCGTCGACTACCTTTTTTCACTGACCAAAACTAAATAGAAACTAAATAAAAACTAAGCTATGATGACTAAAACTATGACTAAATATATTGACAATTTTTTTTAACAAATAAAAACTAGACTAAAACTTCACAGTAGGGACTAGTGGAGAAGAGATCCAGTAGAACTGAAAGACAAGTAATTTCATGTTTGGTTGCACTCTGAAAATAGCAGATCTACAAGCTCACAACGCGTCACAGCGCGGCGCGTTGTGAGCTTGTAGATCGGCTATTTTCAGAGTGCAACCAAGTGTGTAAAATCAGCCATTACAAAACCATCAAGGCCCGCCAAAAATTATGATATTTAGTCGACTAAAACTAAATTGCATTTTATTCAAAAGACTGCGACTAAAACTAAATAATAAATGTGCTGCCAAAATGAACACTGATGGTGTGGTTGTTGCAGTACCTTCCAGCTGCCTGCGGCCAGGTTCTGCAGGGCCCCCGCGGCCCCCTCCAGGGTGTCAGGGTTGGAGCACTCTGACAGCAGGGTGAGATAGGGCTTGACGATGGTGGGGTGCCATAGCATCTGGATGCCTTTAGGGGGCTCCGCCGAGTCCGGGAAGGGTCCCACTCCATCCCACTGTGCAAAGAAGAAGGTGTACTGTGTTCAACCACTTATTACACAGTGCAAGCTATTTTGGGCCATTAAAGAGGTGGTGCCATGATTTCCCCCCCTATAAAACATGATTATCAAGTATTATGATTATACTAGGAGGAAGATTTTTTCCAAAAATGTATACAGAAAGAGTTAGAATTGGGTTTTTATGTGGCCACACCCCCAGTTCATTAAGTATGCATGGATGGCATGGTGGGTGGTGACCCAGCTGATATAGCCACACCCCACAGTGTTGGGTGAATGGTAAATGGGGGAGGAGTTGATACTGTGACATACTTAGTATCTGTGTTTTTTAACTGACGCTTTTCACCACAAGGTGGCAGCCTCCAAGAGAAAACAAACAAATACTAAGAGAATACATCATTTCTAAAAAAAAAACACATAAAGGGGTCTAATGAAGTACTTTCAACCTCCTAGACACATGAAAAACAGAAAAAGTACAAAACTATGGCACCACCTCTTTAAATAAGAAACCTTTCGAACACAATTTAGAGGAGGCAGGCAGTGATCATCACCCATGTGCACAGTGCACACGCCCCCCCCCCCCCCCCCCCCCTCCCACCACCTCGTACAATTCAGCAGTCAAAGTCTCGTCTCAAGTCCCATTCCCCTGTTCCACCATCACTGGCCACCCAGAGCACTGACCATTCCAACTGTTAACTCGATGACTGCCAGGGGCCACAAGAGGCCGCTAGAGTGCCAGACATTTCTCCATAGGCCTTCGCTCTAACTTCCGGGTACACAGGCAGAAGTGGCTTGGGTTTTCACTGCAAACACTGTTATGAACGAAGACTGGAGGAAGTGAGCTAACAGTTAGCTATCGGCTTCTTTATTTTTTAGAAGCCCGATCTGAAGCTATTTAGCCGCAAAAAAACTTTGTCGCTGCCCTGGGAACACAGTTCAGAGAAAAAGGTCTCTAAAGATGTGAGTTTGTATTGGAGTCGGCGGCGCGGTGCGGCGGCGTTACCCGATTACGGGCCGATGTAAACAGAATCGCGGCCCGGGGCATGGATGGAAATTTAGACCGGGGCTTCGTTGAGGCCTCCGATTAATTAATTCATTTTATTAAAAATCCCGGACTAGATCGGGACCTGCACCCCGGAATACGTCGCGCCGCCGACAGTATTTTGGGGGGGGGCTCTAAACCATTTTCAATGGAATAAATCGTCGGACCATCTAGACTCGGTCGTTGGGAAGCATAGGACGAGCCAGGACCACCCACATCTCTAAAAGCAGCTCAGGGTAAGTAAATTAGCATAAAAAATATTGTATTGTATTGAAAAAAAGCCAAACTTGTTCGGGATAGGCACAAAAAGGGTTAAAGGGATATTTCACTTTCACAAAAACTTTTTGTAATTTTATTGTCTAATCAGGCTCTTGAGAACACCCTCGACAGTTTTTTTTATTTCTTCATTCAGTATTTAGATATTTGATCATTCATTTCCCCCTTCCAGGACCTTCCTATACAAACCCATTATAACTTCAAACTTAATTTTAACCACGATAGGTTAAATGAAAACAACCATCCTTTTTTCTGGCGACTCCTGACACCCTCCAAATATGTGAGCAGGCCGTGTTTTTTTTTATAACTTTTTTCATTTATTTTTTATGATCTTTTATTGTATTTAGTAATTTTCATTTCCCCAAAAGATTAATAGAAATGAATGAAACATGTTATCGAGAACGTATTTGGAGGGTGTCAGGAGTCACCAGAAAAAAGGACAGTTGTTTTCATTGAATTTATCATGGTTAAAATGGAGCTTGAAAATATCTAAATGCCGAATGAAGAAATTCAAAAACTGTCGTGGGTGTTCCCAAGAGCCTGATTAGACGATAAAATGACAAAAAGTTTTTTTGAAAGTGAAATATCCCTTTAAGGCCCATTCCCACTAGCCTAGCTCAGCTAGAACATCCACCCATGTTAAAACAAGGAGGGGATACTGCAGTTAGTTAGCTACATTAGTATATAGGCTGGCTATGCCAGGCTACATTCCCACTGGGCCAGATAAACAGATACAAAATATCCCTTTAAGTCAGGGAGCTAATGGTGTACACAGTATATGAGAATGACTATGATTGGGAACAGAAATTAATTTGTTGAATTGTTTCGTAGCTGTCGGGTGGAAACCAAAACAGTTCCTTTTATTATTATTATTATTTCAAAATTGTGAAAATAGTCGATCTACAATCTTGTAAAACGACTATTTTCTCTACTTTTGTGTGACACTTTTGTATGATGAAGTAGCATTCGTTTACGGAAAACAACTTGAAATAAGGAAATACATGGTTTATGTATGTTTATATAAAAAAACTAATACATAAATAGTATGCTTGGGGTCTTTGAAAAAACATGCTACAGTGTGATACACATTTGCACTTTGAAATCTAAGATCAAAAGATGAACAGAGATGAAGTTGTGCCCTCTCAACATGGCTATTAGCAGACCCAGATGAAAGGGAATGGAATATACAATATATACGTGTCGTACACTCCTTGTTTAACCCATTCAGGCCTAGGATTATTGACTGCTTTAACTATTGAAAAATAGCAGATACAAGCTCACAGCGCGGCACCGAGTGCCGCGCTGCAAGCTTGTAGATCTGCTATTTTTGAAAAATCATGATTTCTTTTTTGCAAGTCTTTGAATATATCTACTTAAAAGCGAACTTTTGTAACTCAAATATTTACTTCTGGGTGGTCCCTGGGACAACATATTTTGAGATGGGGGTCCGTGGCCAAATACCTGTAATTTTAGGGGTCCTTGACATGAAAAGGTTTGAGAACAGCATGATTTAGAGGAAGGATTTAGAAGTTGGGTCAAAGATCGGGTCAAAGATATTCAAAGACTTGCACTCAATTTCACGATTTTTCTAAAATAGCAGATCTACAAGCTTGCAGCGCGGCACTCGGTGCCGCGCTGTGAGCTTGTATATCTGCTATTTTTCTAAAGTTAAAGCATAAAATAATGGTTAAAGTGGTTAAAATCTAACGCGACTCGGGCACGTTCGAGGTATTTGAGAGTTAACACACAGATCTGCAGTTTATTTCACCATGTTCAGTCAAAGGGCTTGACTTTAAAGACTCGGGGGAAAAAAGCTTGTCACAGCTCTAAAAAGAAAACATTGTGATCTTTAAATGACCTTTTTAAACACAATCTGAAAATGAAATTTTCAATGAACATGAATAATGTATTATGAGAATACTTTCATCAGGGCTTGAAGTAAACCGTCTGCAACATGTTCCTGTTAAGAATTGTATGATTACATTTAAATAGTTTTTTAGGCCTATCTGTGCACTATACCCTAACCCAGTAGTGGTTCTCAACCTGTGGGTCGGGACCCCCCTGATGATTAACTTAATGTGCAACATTGTTTTCTCACTCAACAGTAAACCAAACAGCATCAAGTTGAAGTGTATAGAGGGAATATGCACATTTCTAAAGTGACAATTTAAGGACTTTTTAATACCTATAAAATGACAAAATGAAACATTGGCAAATACTTGAGCGTCTAGTCGGGGACCGACTATCTGTCTGTCTGCGTCCATTTTATGCCCATATATGGAGATCTCTGTATTTGTCTGTCGGGCGGCCGAGTGTCTAGTCGGGGACCGGCAAACTTGGGAACGATGTAAATAGGGAATGAATGCCCCGCCCTTTAATGCAAACCCCATTATACCTGTTGTCATAGGACCCGTTTTGACCATCTGTTTGCCTGTGTCCAGTTATGCCCATATATGGAGATCTCTGCAGACACAGTGCCGGTTCCGGAAAACTCTGATGTCAGACATCAGCCCCTCATACGGGCGTCCATTTTATGCCCATATATGGAGATCTCTGTGAATGCCCTACCATTTAATGCAAACCGCATTATACCTGTTGTCATACGACCCGTTTTGACCATATGTTTGCCTTTGTCCATTTATGCCCATATATGGAGATCTATAAGTCTGTCTGTTTCCCTTTTATGCCCATATATGGAGATCTCTGTATCTGTCTGTATGTGTCCTTTTATGCCCATATATGAATATATCTCTGTCGCTTTTTGTTTATTTCTTCTTTAAGCAGAATACGCAGATGTCAACAGCTAGATCTGTGACATCAGAACACGTCATACTGATGACATTCAATACGTAACCATGGCATGTTTTGTTGACTCATGTACGTGATGTCAGAGCCTTTTATGGAGTGATGTCACAATGAGTCAGCGCTTGCGCCGGTTTCCTCCGAAACAGCCTGATGTCAACAATCATCGTGATTCCGAACGTTTCACGACGCGTCGGGTCGAGGCCGGGCACGGCACTCCGCGCCGCGGTGGGGAACGTGCATGCCGAATCTGAAGCCGGTGGGAAGAACGGTTCTTGAGATTCGCGGATTACATACATAACATACACGCAGAGACTTCTCGCATTTATTGTAAGATGCGAGGCGTTGAGAGCATGTAGATCTACTATTTTCACAATAGAACCGTGTTATATAAAATGTAATTCAAAAACTCATAGTGCTCGTCAGGGTGGGCCCGTGGGGGGTCCCCAGTTCAAATATCATTATTTTGGGGGGTCGAAGCCTGAAAAGGTTGAGAACCACTTAATTCTCTACACGTGTGCCTTTTCTCCTTTCCCGTCATTTGATTTCTCCATCCTTATACTACCTTTCCCCTCCCCTCCTGTCTCCTGTCCTCATCTCCTTTCTTTAACTCATTCCACACCCTCGTTTTTCTCACCCTCACTCTACTAATCGGTCGTTGGAAACCTCGCATGTCATAAATATTCAGGAAATACTGGGGGGAAAAAAAGAACCTGAGTTCCAATGGACCCAGTGTAATTATGATGTATAGTCACAGGCCCCTTGTCAATACTTTTCATCCGTTAAATATTTATAAAAACCCACAGACTGACTATACATAACCATTTTCGCTTTCGCTTCTTTCAAAATCTTTCAAAAGTGGCGAAAGCAGCTCCGATCTACAACGCATCGTGCCACGGCTATTTCCACTACATGTGTATACACTCTTGAAATAGCGGAGATACAAGGTTTCTGCCCAAAAAAAGACGTAATGCTACAGTCGATACAGTTTTTTTTGCCCTCTTCAACCAGCTCTCCAGTCACTACAGTTCACGATAATCACCCACAGCTGCACTAAAGTGGCATGAAGAGGGGAGAAAGAGAGAGAGAGAGAGAGAGAGAGCGAGAGAGAGAGAGTGAGAGAAAGATAGAGAGAGAGAGAGAGAGAGAGAGCGAGAGCGCGAGAGAGAGAGAGAGAGAGATGGGGGTAATGGGTGATGATTATGGAGGGGTATGAATTGGCCCATTCCGTGCTGATCCCGAGGTTGGTTTTAAGATTCCTGGCCTGGTTGGTTCTGCTTGGATGCACTGAGAGCTGGAGTGTTCAGCTGAACAGACAGTCAAAAGCCTCCCGGCTCCATCAAAATACATTCCACTTACTCTTTTTCTCTGCTTTCTTCCTGCCGCACTTCCTCCTCCTCCTGCCTAATACTCCCCCTGAATGAGAATTTAACATTTCTGCTGCTTGATGAGGGAAACGTACCAAAAAAAAACAAAAAAACTAAAAGCATTTGAAGCTTTAACGAGCAAATTTATCCCAGCGGTATTCATGTAGGCCGCCGGTGGGGCCGTGAGCATATTGACGAGTGGGGTCCCCAAATAATTGCCAACACACTATGATTTTAAAGGAAAAATAGGTAACTTTAAGACTATTAAAAATATATATATGTATCAGTAACTATATTATTGTGCTGGGGTGTTTCCTTGCAAAAAAGACACATCCCCTGGCTGTATTTCTGTTCTGTTCCACTCTTTATGTTGACAACAGAAACATTGGAGGGACGTTTTTGTCAGCCAGAGCTCTTAATTGCTTCCTTTGAACTTCAAAGGGGTTGTGCACTAATTAATTGATTGGACCATAAAAGTGTCAGGTTCTCGTTAGTGATCTCTCTAATCAATGAAAGCATCAAAGCCAACTACCTGTTTGATACCTATCATAGAGGGGAGGGGGGAATGTTTTTGTGTACACACAAACCTGCCTATTTTTCCTTTAACGTTAATATAACACCATTTTATACAACAATAATGTAAAAAATGTCATGGTATTATTTCTTTAAAACCTTGCACCAAAAATGTTTTCTTTGTGATACCAATGAATAGGAACTACAGGTATACTAGCCTACATTGTATATGTACAGTATGTATACTCTGTTAGTTCCATTGAGCCATGGCGGAACATAGTCCATTCATTAATCATTAAAATGATGCGCGTGGCCCAAGTGAATGTTTGCCTATTTTCCCGAATGTTCGCCAATAATAATGACACACCCAGAACATGGAGGCTCGGGATGCAGCTTTCATGGAATTTGTATCCGTTGAGGAGACACACGCCAGTCACGCCAGTTGACGCTCAGTCATTACTTGATCGCTGTCTGTGTTCTCTCTGTTATGTAAAAAACAAAGGGAGACTGAATAATTGTTTGCCTGGCGAAGGGTTTGGGAACACAAGACATGAAGCCAGTTCAAGAGAAAGAAACTACGGTAAAAGCCTGGCAAGAATGTGTTTTTGAAGTTGAGTACAATCGTCTCTGTCGGGTGGAACAAATGTCCAAAAGTGTTACTTTTTAGATTCAAATTCAAAAACAGCAAAAGCAGCAGATCTGCAAACTCAAAAGGCATTGTGGATCTGCTACTTTTGATGATTCGCTGTGACGCTGTAGTATGAACAAGTAGGGTGTTAATTTACAAAAGAAATCATGGCAATAAGCCCGACAGCAGTGATATGATATACTGGATTTTTTGGACGGAAATACTTCCCACCCACACATGCTCCTGTTGTCCTATCTTCCTTTACTGCTCAAGTTAAAAAGTGGAGCAGTGCATATGAGCAGTTCATTTCATTAAGCTATACCGTGTGTGTGTGTGTGTGTGTGTGTGTGTGTGTGTGTGTGTGTGTGTGTGTGTGTGTGTGTGTGTGTGTGTGTGTGTGTGTGTGTGTGTGTGTGTGTGTGTGTGTGTGTGTTTGGCCCTGTAGGTTGCTCAACAGCACCACTTAAAGGCCACCCAGCGGTATTGCAGCAGCTGTTGGTACTACATACATATACATATAGTGACATGAATACAAAGGGACACACTAAGTCAAACGTGGGAAGCGATTTGCACCGCTCCAAAAACAAAGCTGGATTTGTTTTCAACTGACAACAACATCACCCTGTCTGCTACACCCCTAACTAAACAACCAACCAGATATGTCGACAAATGACAGCCGACAGCTAACGAGACATCAGGTTTTGCAGCACGTTCGCACGCGTAGAGAGAACAAAACAACCTGTTTGAAGGGGATGACGGGCGGGGGTCACGCATCACATGCTGCGTCTGACGTTCTCTTTGATATGATTATTATGGATCACTGTGGCCGCCGCTAAATATTCATGACAGCTGGACGTCAAACATTGACTCAAAGAAGGAGCTCAGGCGCAATCATGAATTTCAAAAGGACCTTCATAAATATTCATATGATGTTAACTGTACACTGAGAGTGACGCAGGGATTAGGCAAAGCACATGATGCTGGACTATAAATGAGGAGATTCCTCAATCCACTCGAGTGACAAAAAAAAAGAAAGATGTCTACAAAATGATTGATAGTGTTGAAAATGTTGCACAGATCAGCAACACTTTCATAAACCTGACTAAAACGGTTCCTTTATTATTATTACAGTATTTAACATTGTAAAATAGTGGATAATAGCCGTTCTAACAACCCATCACATCACAACAAAACGTGTCACGATGTGGCATGTTGTGAGCTTGTACATCTGCTATTTCTGCTATTTCGTACAGTATACGAAATAGCAGGCTTAAGTGTTTAAGAAAATGCGTTTACCCTATTTGTACCATGTAAGAAATACTTGTCATGATATGTTTTAGCCATAATATGGCCACCAAGACTGACATCATCAATATGACATAATCAATATAGGACATCATCAGTATGACATCAGAGATTCACAGGGAAGCCACCAAGCCCCCAGAACGACTTGTAAATATTGAAGCTTGATATTGAAGCCAAAGCTGGAACTGCAGGCGTGGTGAAAAATAAATGCACAAGCAAAAGAGCGTGCCGCTGGGGTCTGCCATGGGGTTCAATGGACGAATGCCAGATCCTTACAAGCTGTACCTCGATGTAAAGGTGACAAATCACCGATAACAATGATATCAAACACAATACCATTTGGCATAATTAAAGGGGGCATATAATGGACCGAATGTTGGCAAATTTTGGGTCGCCAAACCCACACGTTTGGCTGTGGTGCTCAAACTGTACCTTGTTGTAAAGGTGACGAACAATACAAATGATGAAACAATGGCTGCCTTCTCTGTTTGTCCCACCTGGTCGTGGCTCTTCTTCTTCTTCTTCTTCTTGCCCCAGCACCCGGAGCTTTCTGCGTCCTTGCCGCCGGCGTCGCACAGCAGGCCGTCCAGCTCCTCTGACCCCCCCTGCTGGCCCTGGGAGGTCTCTGCGGCCAGCCGGTAGGACAGGTTCCTCAGGATGCACACACAGTTCTCTATGGTCTGAGAGAGGGCAGAGGAAGAGAGAAAGAAAGAAAGAAAGAAAGAAAGAAAGAAAGGGCAAAGGAGAAAAAAAACGTAATAATTGAGAAAGAGAGCAGAATTGAGAGGAAGAGAGCTAAGCCTGATTGAAACTGGATAAAAACAAGTTTTCATATAGCACAAACAAGTTTTCATATAGCACAACATGTACATCAGTATGTCCAATATCCATAAAATGTGATAGCAGGCAAATAGCGGTCCATGTAATCGGCCAGCCAATAACTCAGTCAGGCTCTAGTCTAGACCAGAGCAGTGTAAGCAGAGTGGCGACACGCTTTGATCTCGCCGCAGACCGGAAGTGGCTTCGCATGGAGCCTGTTCTCATTCTTAGCGAGCCTTTGCTGCTCTTCAGCCCCGTCCGCTCCCATTATAACCGAGGCATTTTCACTCGCTGGTAAGTAGACTAAATAACGTCTAATAATGTTGTCTACCTTGGAGAGGCCCGTGAATGCGTTAAAAAGGGTGGAAAAGACGTGATTTAGTCTACTTACCAGCGAGTGAAAATGCCTCGGTTATAATGGGGGCGGACGGGGCTGAAGAGCAGCAAAGGCTCGCTAAGAATGAGAACATGCTCCAGTAAGCTAGGCTAAGCTAGTTTTCCACTATGCTTTCCACGCTTACAATTGGAGTCGACGTAAGTGTCGTAACTCTCTCTATCAATGGGTCTGGTGTAGACTGCCTAACTGCGCACACGCAAAACACGCGCACACATACACGCACGCACACACACACACGCACACGCAGTCAGAATACGATCAATCAATACAATGCAATCAAAACAAAATATGTACAATTGAAGGGAGTAAAACCGTTTTCATGTATGGATGTTACTCAATCAGAATGATTAGTATAGTCTTTAAGGAGGTTGTGTTCCATTTGATATCCACACACGCACGCACGCACGCATGCACACACGTGTGCACGCACAGTCGCACGCGCACGCGCATGCACGTACAATGGTAATCCTATTGTAGTGAGCGGCCATGCAGACAACAGGCTTGGACCTTGATCTTGTGAAGGATTTCTGGGGATTAAACATCCAGATCTCCTTCTCAACAGGCCTCGCTCAGCAGGACTGCACAACTACACAAACTACAAAGGAAACACACACACACACACACGCACGCACGCACGCACGCACGCACACACACACACACACACACACACACACACACACACACACACACACACACACACACACACACACACACACACACACACACACACACACACACACACACACACACACACACAATGCAGTGCTTCTCTGAACTATACTACATTGTTCTCACTTTATTATTTACCCTGTGGTTTTGTTGACCAGGGTTGAACCCCTGACATCAACTAACCTGTGAAGTAAGTCAAATGGTAAATGGTGCATTTGCATAGCGCCTTTATCCAAGGCGCTTTACAATGATTGTGCATTACATTCACCCATTCACACACTCACACTCATACACCGATGGCGGAGGAAACCATGCAAGGCACAAACCTGCTCATCGGGAGCGACTATAGGGGTTCAGAGTCTTGCTCAAGCACACTTCGACACTAAATGTGGGAGAGCCCGGGATCGAAGGTTCCCAACCTGCCGCTCTACCTCCTGAGCCGCTGCCGCTAAGTAAGTTGACATTCAGTTGAAAAGTACGGTATGCTGAGACAATTTTACTCAGAGAGCCGGCGGCTGTGGCTGAATGAGCAGAGAGAGACTCCCCATGGGAAACATGAAGGTTCCAGGTTAGATTCCCGGGCCCTGACTTGACTACTGTAGGTGTCCAGGTGTCCAAGGGCAAGACCCCACAATTGCTCCCCCACCGAGCAATAATGACCACCTGAGCAACTGAGTGTCACCCATGGGTTTAATGAGTTTTGCATTAGTGTCAACAAACAATATTGTATGTTGGTGTAGTGTAGTTCAGTGAGCACCCAGGGGTCCTTGAAGGGGTTCCAGGGGGTCCTCAGCAAATTGAGTTAAAAGCATTTATTATATCGTCGCTGTCCGGCAGAAACTAGCCAACTCCAATTTCTAGATTTTTTATTTTGTTTTCATAAATCAGTGCTATTGAACACCCTTTACGTCTGTGTATTGGTTAAACAAATATTGAAGCAATGAAAAGTATTAAAAAGCGCTTCTGACAAAACCAGCTAAGGGTCGATGCACGCTCCACTTTTAGAGCCGAATTTATTTCGGTTCGGTTCGGGGAGTCACAAAATCTCGGCAGCACCGAACAGCCGAATTAGGTCCTCCCCGAACCTCTGAATGACATGATATTGTAGCAGAGCCGAACCGAAATAAATGTGCCTGTAAAAACTCACAAGTGAGCTTGTAGATCTGCCATTTTTGGCTAATGTTCTCCTTTAGTGGTTATTTTGTTGATATCCTATCACACAAAGATTTGGCGGACACCCTGTAGTTACTCGGAGGACCCCCTAGGGGTCCCGGACACCACTGTTGAAGACCCCTGTGCTGAAACAATTCAGAGATGGGTACATACAGTATGCATTAAATAACAGGAATTTAAGGTTAAATGTGAACACTAGGGGGTGGCGTTCTGCCATCCCCTGATGACCCAAATGACGCCCCTGCATGCCACAAGTCCGTGTGTGTGTGTGTGTGTGTGTGTGTGTGTGTGTGTGTGTGTGTGTGTGTGTGTGTGTGTGTGTGCGTGCGTGCGCTACCTTGCTGTCGATCTCGCTGCTCCCCAGGGCGGTCTGGATGACGTACAGCAGGGCGTCCGTCAGGCCCTCACATTCTCTCATCCTCCTCCTCGCCTCCTCCCCGGCCGAACTCACATTCCTGGCACACACACACACACACACACACACACACACACACACACACACACACACACACACACACACACACACACACACACAGTCACACACGCACACACGCACACACACACACACACACACACACACACACACACACACACACACACACACACTGCCATCAATCATAGTGTCGACAGGGAACTGAATATTCTGCGCAACACTTTCGAAATAACTCAGGTGACCCTGACTCGACGGTGCACAAGAATGCAACAAACGTGAACGCCGGCTGAATGATTTCCGCGCAATTTCTCACCTGATTATTTCTCTGCCTCTCTCTCTCTCTCTGTGTGTGTGTGTGTGTGTGTGTGTGTGTGTGTGTGTGTGTGTGTGTGTGTGTGTGTGTGTGTGTGTGTGTGTGTGTGTGCGCGCACGTATGTGTGTGAAACCGCAATGAGCTGGCTAGCCGTGATGCCCTTTTTAAATGTCAGAGCATTAAAGATGCGTAGAAGAAGCACCAGGCAGCCGGGCAGGCAGCTCCTGCTCTCGTCACAGAGAGAAAAAGCGGGCTGCAGCTCCGCCTCTCCGCTCACCGCACTCACCTCCAGTGGTGTAAAGTTTATTTCGTCGTTGTCGGGTGGAAACCTCGTATCTCCAAGAAGTTTCAAATTTGTACGTTCTTTCGCAAAGTAAAGCACCGCTTCATCATTCAAGGCCGTCACGCAAAAGGAGGGAAAACAGCAGATCTACAAGCACACAACGCCTCGCGGTTGTGTGCTTGTAGATCGGCTGTTTTCACTGGTTTAAATAATTTTTAAAATGATAAATGCAAAACGAACGGTTTTGGACGTACAAGGTTTTCACCCGACAACGACGATTTGTTTATTTAAACGGATCCCCATTAGCTGACGCCTTAACGTCAGCTAGTCTTCCTGGGGTCCAAGACATTAAAATACATTAGAACAAATATATAAAATATCACAAAGTATTACAAAGAAATACATAAACAGCAAGCAGCTCTCTTCTTCATGGAATTAGACTTAAAGTAACTAAGTGCATTTGTCAAATATTAGAAGCAGAAATTGTGAAAATAGCAGACCAGCTAACAGAAGGGCAAAAAAAAAAAAAAAAACTAATCTTCATTAAATACTAGAGATAGAGATATCTCCAGACAGTGCCCCAAACTTTATGCACAGGCTAATATGTTGCTTTGCTTCAGTATGATTCAGTATGTGCTCAGGTCCTGTCAAGAGTGCACTTTTTAAAGCATTCTGCATTTATACAGCTTTCTTATGGTCTACTTACAAGAAAGGTAGCATGAGGAGGCTTAAAGTTGCATACAATGATGCTCTGAGGATTCTACTTAGGATCCCTAGATCAGGGGTTTTCAAAGTGGGTGACAGGGCACCCTGGGGTGTCGTGACGGCAGTCCAGGGGTGCCGCGAGATAATGTGATAATATTTGGAATTTATTTGGACACTTCAAATTACAAGTACAAAGTTATTTTCAGTCAGTTCTTCTAACCAAAATGGCTATTATCTCAACGTTATCCTCGCAACATAATCTCTAAAATATGGCATAAATATAAGGTGCTGAGAGTGAAAATTATGAATATAAAGTAGGGGTGCCTCGAATGAAAAATATATTTATAGGGGTGCCCTGAGCCAAAACAGTTTGGGAACCCCTGCCCTAGATGGCATAGTGCCAGTCACTTGTTTGTTTCATGTGGTATCCACATGTGAGGCTCTTTTACGACATTCAATGTATGGTTTCATGTCTTGCCTAGATGTTTGTTTTTAACTGTATTTACTCTATGGACCCCCTGTGTGTCTGGAATAAAGTTTGAATGTAATTGAATAAACTAGAAGCTGGGCCGCCCAAAGGGCGGCCCAGTGTCTAGTCGGCGACCTGGCCAACTCGGAACAATGTAAATAGGGAATGAATGCCCCGCCTTTAATGCAAACCCCATTATACCTGTTTTCATAGGACCCGTTTTGACCATCTGTCTGCCTGTGTCCATTTATGCCCATATATGGAGATATCTGTCTGTCTGTCGGCGTCCATTTTATGTCCATATCTGGAGATCACTGCAGTTATATTTCTGGGTCCATTTTATGCCCATATATGGAGATATCTGTCTATCTGCGTCCATTTTATGCCCATATATGGAGATCTCTGTATCTGTCTGTCTGTGTCCCTTTTATGCCCGTATATGGAGATCTTTGTGATTGTGCGTCCATTGTATGCCCATATATGCCATATATGGAGATATCTGTTTATCTGCGTCCATTTTATACCCATATATGAGATCTCTGTCGCTTTTTCAAACAGATGGTCAAAACGGGTCCTATGACAACAGGTATAATGGGGTTTGCATTAACACATTGACCGCCATTTTAACATACCTCCGTACTCCCACCTGCCATTCGTCTCCATAGACTTCCATGTAATTGGGTGTGCACGGATCATGCACACCCATGCCTAGATAATGCACCACGTGTGTCCACATTGCTCACAGCTTTCAAACAAAAAAATCCGAATGGAAATCCGTTCAGGCATTCATGAGATAACAGCCACTATGTTTAACAAAGATGGCTGCCAAAATGGCTGCCATGCTTGAAAGATGGGGTTGCTATGGGGGTTAAACATGCAATTTCGCGATTGCTATCATGCCTACTCCATTTTTTGGGGTCCAAAATTTTTTTTGAAAAAAATTTTTTTTGGAATTTTTTTTTTTTTTTTTTTTTTTTTTTTTAAATTCTCGGGACTATCGGGCCTGGCGGGGAAAGACATTGGAATAATCTCGGGACTATCGGGCCTGGCAGGGAATGAGTTAAAGGGGGAACCGGCACTGTGTCTGCAACACAGTCGGAGGCACAGACAGATACAGAGATCTCCATAATGGGAATAAAGGGACACAGACAAACAGATGGAGGAGGAGACAAACTTAATGCAAACCCCATTAAACCTGTTGTCATAGGACCCGTTTTGACCATCTGTTTGCCTGTGTCCATTTATGCCCATATATGGAGATATCTGTCTGTCTGCGTCCACTTTATGCCCATATATGGAGATCTTTGACCATCTGTTTGCCTGTGTCCATTTATGCCCATATATGGAGATATCTGCATCTGTCTGTCTGCATCCATTTTATGCCCATATATGGAGATCTATGCAGACACAGTGCCAGTTCCGGAAAATCCTGATGTCAGACATCAGAATTCGAACCTTACGTGCTGGTTCCAGAAAATCGTGTATCGGGTCGGGTCGAGGCAGAGCACTGCACTACCTGCTGCGGTGGGGAACGCGCGTGCCGAATTTGAAATAGGGAATGAATGCCCCACCCTTTAATGCAAACCCCATGAATGCCCCACCCTTTAATGCAAACCCCAATATACCTGTTGTCATAGGACCCGTTTTGACCATCTGTTTGTCTTTGTCCACTTATGCCCATATATGAAGATCTCTGCACACACAGTACCGGTTGCGGAAAACTCTGATGTCAGACATCAGCTCCGCATACGGGCATTCATTTTATTCCCATATATGGAGAACGCGCGTGCCGGTGGGACGAACGGTTCTCGAGATACGCGGATTACATACATACCGGTACATACACACTCACAGTGTGAAGTGATGTCACAATGAGTCAGCGCTTGCGCCGATTTCCTCCGGAACAGCCTGATGTCAACAATCAGCCCGCATGGAGTTCCGACAAGATGGCGACCGAGTAGGACGCGTTTGTTGAGCTCTGTGGAGGTGCATAGTTTTCACATTTTTTAAGCCCATTTTTTACTGCCTTTATAGTTCTTTTGAGACTTTAAACGCCCAAAACACTGGTGAGCGTCTGTTTTTGCAGTTGTTTCGTGTTTCATGCCGAATACGATTAACACGAGGTCGAGGAGTACCAGGTCTCCGACCGCAAACGCCGACAACATGGCCGGCGCAATGCAGGGCGACGCTGACGCTCCGGTTACAAAGAGCATGCTGCGCGAGGTCCTCAAGGAATCACTGAAAGAGTTTATGGATGGTTTTATTCAACCCATGATGCTTGGCTTGGAGAAGAAATTACTGAAGAAGATTGATGACTTCGGAAAGGAGCTGCGTCCTGCAGTCGCCACGCTGAACACGACCGTGGCTGAACAGGGGGAGGCCATTGAGAACTTTGGTTCCTCCATGGACAGTTTGCAGATGTGTATCACTGAATTGGAGAGAAGATGTGCTAATCTGGAGGAGAAGCTCGTCATAGCAGAAGACCGGAGTCGTAGGAACAACATAAGAGTGATTGGGATCTCTCCTGGGCTAGAAAAGGCTGACCCAGTGGCCTTTATCCAGTCTTTTTTGCAGAAAACATTCCCCGACGAGTTTCCCGACTCCCCCCCGGAGGTGGATCGTGCTCATCGGACCGGCAATCCACGTTCTGATAAGCCAAGGGCTTTCCTGGCAAGGATCCATTTTTTCCGGGTAAAGGAACGCATACTCCAGCTCTCCAGGAAAGCAGGCCAACTGACATACAATGGCAAAAAGGTGTATATTTTCCCCGACTGGTCTGCTGAAACATCAAAGAGAAGGGCAGCTTTCGGGCCAGTAAAGGAATTCCTACGTTCCATCACCGCGGAAGGGGTTAAATACGGAATAAGGCACCCGAGCAAATTCTGGATAACCGTGGATGAGGCGACTTCTACTTTCAACTCACCCAAGGAAGCTCTGGCCTTTTGCAAGGATAAGTTCAAGACTCCAGGTGCTGCGGACGAGACTCTAGCTACGCAGGATGATGAGACGACAGTTACAGAGAGCTAACTTTTACCAGGGACACTTTTGCTTTCGTGATCGCGTGCTTTCAAACACATTCTGCCGATGTGATATCCTTTTGCCTTTAATGGACTGTTGGTAAGCTGGCTGGGACTTTGGAGATGACTTTTACGCAGCGTCTTTCTTTCCTCACTCTCTCCTCCTCCTCCTCCCCAAAGGGTGAGTTGTTAATGTAAGCCTACTTATTGTTTTGGACTCATCATCTGACTTGACGTTGTGTTTTCAAGTGTTTCGTTTCATAATACCTATTTTATTTGTTTTATTTTTTAACAAGATCTGTAAGCAGATGGGTGTTACTCGTTTTAATTTAGGTTACCGCAAGGAGAGAGGATTTAGGGCTGCTAAAGCTATAAGCATAATTCACTGTCTTTTTTGTTTGAATATAATGGACATTGTTCTTGTTATTATTGTATTCCTTTTCTTTGCTCTTATTGAGCGTTGTGCTGCTTACTATATAGGTCTAGAGGGTTTTATCTCTCTCTGTTAGGCTTTGTCTAACGTGTTCCGTGTCGCGGTTTGGACGGAGCCTGCTCTCTCTATCGTCTTCCCTCTATGTCTCTCTATCTATCTCGGCTTTCCCTCTCTCTCTCTCTCTCTCTCTCTCTCTCTCTCTCTCTCTCTGGCTCTCTCTCTCGCTGTGTGTGTGTGTGTGTGTGTGTGTGTGTGTGTCTTTCTCTCTCTCTCTCTCTCTCTCTCTCTCTCTCTCTCTCTTTCTGTTAGGTAATGGCGGCTATGTTGGTTGTTAGTTTATGGTTCGTTTATGCCGCCTAAAACGCTACTTTTTCGGGTAGGAGGGCGAGACTGGGCTTTGGCCTTTGTATTGAGTAATGTAGCCTACTGTTTAAGGTGAAACAGATATAAATAATATGGTCTAAATTGTGAAGGCTCCGCGGTTCCAGAGACCACTCGCTCTCCCGCCCTTTCTCTATGTCTCTCTACCTATCTCTGCTTCTCCTCTCTCTCTCTCTCTCTCTCTCTCTCTCTCTCTCTCTCCCTGGCTCATTGACTCGTTCTTTTTTTTCCTTTTTTTTCTAATCTCAATAGCTGGCGGATGTACGATCTCGTGGCGCGTTGGCTCTACGTGCTTGTGGATCCGCTGTCTGGGGGGGGGGGGGGGGGGGGTAGTTATTTACCTACTTTACTTGTTAAAATGTTAATTTACTTGTTAAAATGTTAATTTCTTGATGGGGGGAGAGGGGAGCTCTGTATTGGGATATTTATTTTGTAGTCGTGATTGGGTAGGTTCACTGTTTGAAGTATGGTAGTTTACTGTTTAAGACGGAAACAGACTTAACTAATATGATTGACATTTATCTAAGTTTGCACTGGCCTTTTGGGCATGTACAGGGAGCTGTATATGGCGCAGTATGCATTATGTGTGCTGTGTTGTATATGGTTTCCTGATCATACATAACTGTGTTTTATGTAAATACTTATGTATACAGACTTTTCTTTTCTTTCCTTTTTTTCCCCCTTCTAATTAGTAATTGTGGTTTGTATGCATGGATGCATGGGGGGGCTGTATGTGGCGCAGTATGCATTAACACTGTGTGTGCTTTGCTGCATATGGCCCCCCGGATGTGCTTTTAATTTCTATTTCTAACTACATATGTAAGTGCATATATTTTTATATCATATACACTGATTTCCTTTTTTATTTATTTTTATTATTAATATTATATTAGTGCCTTGTCGTGGTGACAGCCTTATTTCCACTTATCTGTCACAAGTGTTTGGTTATTTGCATTAGCGTGGCTTATAGGGCTTTATCACATTCTAAGTGGGCCTAATGCTGGACTGATTATTATTATTACAGTTGTTATAGTCCCCTCAATTTTTTTTTTTCCCTTTATTCTTTTCTTTTTTCTCTCCCCCTTCTTTACTAGAAATGTTAACATACCATTCTCATTTATTTAAGTGATATGAAGTGGGGAGATTGATCATAATTTGAGCTGATGGAATGTTTGAGAGCTATTCAGCCACAAGAAGGCACTTTTTTGTTGTTGTTGTTTTTACTTTGGTGATCTGTTATATATTTACATAACCACCAGAGGGCAATGTATGGTTACTTTTGGGCAGTTACTTGTTTGCACTCTCTGACAGAGTGAAATGAAGGTTGACTAATAGGTTGATGGGGTGGGGAACTGTTTTTGTGCACTCTGATGCTAATGGGGTTTTCCCCCTCAAGCTTCAATGTTATGTGTTTTTTTATGTTCGTTTGATGTTGCTTTTTCCTTTCTGTTCCTTTTGGGGTTGTTTTGTTTTTCTGTTGGGAAGGTTTGTTGTGAGGGACCAACTAGGAAATTCTAAAATGTTCTACTGTGCTTGCTGTGCGTATGGTTTGAACCACAATTATGACAGAATATAAATTTCTAAGTTTCAATGTAAGGGGAGCGAATATACCGCATAAGCGAACCAGCATTTTGGGGGTTTTGCGATCTAAATCAATTGACTTTGCATTTATACAGGAGTCTCATCTTTTAAAAGAGCATTCCAACCGATTGGCTAATAAACATTATCGTGTTTTAGCCTTTTCAGCTGCTTCTTCCAAAACCAAGGGAGTAGCCATATTGGCTAGACGTAACCTTAGGTTGGATTCTTTGGGTGATTGGTCTGACAGTGACGGGAGGATAGCTGTTGCTAAAATCCGCTTGGAGGGTAAAATGCTAGCACTAGTCTCTGTGTATGCTCCAAATGTTTTAGACAAAGAGTTTTACAAATTACTAACTAAAACCTTATTGGAACTGACGGATTTCAAAATCATTGTTGGTGCTGACTTCAATGCAACATGGCAACATAACCTAGATAGATCCACTGGGGTAGAAAGCAGAGAACAAGCACTAGCGTCTGCAGAACTACGTGCTTGGGCAAACTCAACTGGCTTACTCGACATCTGGCGTTTAATGAACCCAACGGTTAGAGATTTTTCTTTTCTGTCGGGTAGGCATGCTTCATTCTCTAGGATCGATTACGTTTTTGCCCCTGTTAGCTTGTTTCATAAAATTGCCAAGGTAGAGTTGCTCCCAATGTCACTCTCGGATCACAAGGCGGTGCTGTGTGTTGCTTCACTGAAACAGGTTATAGATAGAGCTCCTAGATGGCGGTTTAACACCACACTGCTGCGCGATGCGGCATTTGTAGCTCAGTTTCAAACTGGTTTGCGTGAATTTATAAATATCAATACAGGCTCAGTTGAGGATCCCAGAATTCTTTGGGATGCAATTAAAGGCTTTATCAGGAGTAATACAACCCTCTATGCGTCCACTCAGAGAAAATTAAGGTCAGCCAAACTGGTGGAATTGGAATCTCGGTTTTCTACTTTGGATAATTCTCTCCAAAATAACTTTGATGTTAGTACAGCAACTCAGAGGGAGCTAGTTAAGAAAGAAATTAACTCCATTCTCAAGCGCCGCTCAGAATTTCAAATGAAACGCACAAGGCAAAACTACTATTTTAATAGTGCAAGACCCAGTCACTTACTGGCTTTACGTCTTAGATCCAATGAGCATTTTGCTGATATTGTTAGTGTCAAATCAACAACGGGAGCCATGGTTACAGAACCCAAAGAGGTCAATGCCACGTTTCGTGCTTTTTATGATGAGCTCTACACCTCCGAGGTCATTCACGATGATGCAGTATGCAATAATTTTTTATCCAACATACAGTTACCAACCCTTAGCGAGGCGGATGCGGAAGCCTTAGATAGACCGCTCCATCTGGCGGAATTACAGGAAGCTGTGCTCGCAATGCGTAGGGGCAAGTCGCCTGGTTTGGATGGGATACCCCCTGAACTTTATGCCATCTTTTGGGAAGATCTAGGTCAGCTGATGCTAGACATGTTTCGATATGCAATTGAAAGTGGCTCTTTCTCCAGGGATGTGAATGTAGCTATTATATCATTATTGTTGAAGAAGAACAAGGATCCCACAGATTGCGCAAGCTATAGACCGCTTTCACTTTTGAATTCTGATCTAAAAGTTTTTGCTAAGGTGCTTGCGCGTCGCTTGCAGGGTTTTATGACCACCTTAGTACACTGTGATCAGACAGGTTTCATAGGAACTAGACTAGCCTCTGATAATGCTAGACGACTATTGCATATCATCGATAGGGCTAAGGAGCTGAGGACCCCCGCCGCAGTGTTGTCGCTCGATGCGTTGAAGGCATTTGATCGTCTGGAATGGTCTTACCTGTGGGCTGTACTAGATAAAATGGGATTTGGTGCTTCATTCATACATTTTGTTAAAGTACTTTATTCTAATCCGTCAGCGATGGTCCTAACCGGTAAGATCTGTTCGCCGCTATTCACGATTGGCAGATCTTCGAGGCAGGGTTGTCCCCTTAGTCCTCTCCTTTTCGCACTTTCACTCGAACCCTTGGCTCAGACAGTGCGTCAGTCTGCAGATATTACTCCTGTTTCGATTAACAACACACAGCATCGCATTTCCCTATATGCTGACGATATTCTACTGTTCATTGAGAATGCACCACAGTCAATTACTCATGTCCTTCAAATCTTTGATCAGTTCAGTTCCATTTCCGGCTACAAAATTAATTGGACGAAGTCAGCCCTTCTACCTCTAAATGATCAGATGAGATCTGCTATCCTGCCGCCCATAATCCCAGTAGTAAGCCAATTCAAATATCTTGGCATAGATATTTTCCCCTCTCTTCAGGCTATTGTTAAGAACAACTATGGTGACACTCTAAATAAGATTTGTCTTGATTTAGATAGATGGTCATCTTTGCCCAACTCTCTCCAAGCTCGAGTTTCAATCATAAAGATGAATGTTCTTCCTAGGGTTAACTTTGTAAGCTCTATGCTCCCTTTGCCACCACCGCCGCAATACTGGAATAAGCTTCACTCTTCGATATCTAAGTTTGTGTGGAAAGGGAAACGCCCTCGTCTTAAACTTTCTCTATTACAGCGTGCTAGAGATGATGGCGGCCTTTCATTGCCCAACTTTAAATTTTATTATTGGGCCTTCACGCTCCGCCCCCTTTTAAATTGGTTTAACCCAGCAAATAAGGTTTCTTGGAGAGAGCTTGAGGAGAGTTTAGTGCAGCCTGTTGAATTGAGAGATCTTATCTATTCAAACATAACTACACATCAATGCAAAGTTCGCTTTGGACCTATCATTTCTCATTTAGTGGCAGTATGGAGAGCAGCTGAAAAGATGTGTAAGATTGATTGTAAATGGAACTTATTTTCCCCAGTGTTCAATAATCAAAGACTTTTAATCGAGGATCGCCCCATTCGCTTTCCAAGGTGGAGGGCTAAGGGGATTCGTACATTAGGGGACTTATTTGATAGAAATGGTTTACGACCTTTTCGAGATTTGTGTGACATCTTCAATCTGCCTGGAAATACCCTTTTTTTCTACTTCCAACTGAGATTGTCCATGAGGACCTATGGGGTCCCATGGCAAGCTCCCCTTAGATTGCACCCCTTCCATGAGTTTATCTGTGATGGTAACAGAACAAGAGGTTTGGTTTCCACCCTCTATGGTTTTTTATTAGACTGTAGTTATGGGCCCCTATCTGTTGATACTGTTTGGAGGAATGATGTACCAAATTTGGACCCTGACTTTTGTTGGGACACAGTGTGGTCTAACATTAGGCTATCTTCTAGAAATCCAGACCATCAACAAATTCATTTAAATTTTGTTCATCGGACTTATTTAACTCCCCGCAGACTATGTGCTATGAGGATTTTGAATAATCCCAACTGCACTCTCTGCGCCTCAAATAGTATTGGTACCTTCCTTCACATGGTTTGGGAATGCCCAAATGTGTCGTCATTCTGGAATATGGTTGCCTCAAAACTTTCAACTATTTTTAGTATTAATATCATATCTTCTCCTTCTTTATTTTTATTAAATGACGTCTCACAGTTGCAACTAAACAATATACGCAAGCGCATCTTCTTTGCTGGATTAACGGCGGCGAAGAAGATGGTAGCTACGCGGTGGAAACCTCCTCATACGTTAACGTTTCGCCAGTGGGCCTTAACCTTTCTAGATATAGTATATTTAGAGCAGTCGATAGCAAGGTTACACGGAGCAAAAGAAGAAAACATTAATATGTGGTCGGACATTGCAGATAAGCTTAAGGCTATGATTCAAGAAATCACTATATAGTGGTAACAGCCTAGCACAGGCATGCACTATTGTACATTCCGTGTTGGTCCGGGGAAAGGGGGTGGGTGGGTTTTCTTTTCCTTTTCTTGTTTTGCTATTGTTTGTGTTTGTCTGTTAATTGCATTTTTCTTTTGATTAATGTTTTACTTTTTCTTGTTCTATTCATATGTATGTCTCTAATTTTATGTTATGGAAAATAAAAATAATTGATAACAAAAAAAAAAAACAATCAGCCCGCATAAGGAGATTCCGAACGTTTCGCGCCGGTTAGGGAAAACCGCGCGTCGGGTCGGGTCGAGGCCCGGCACTGCACTCCGTGCCGTGGCGGGGAACGCGCTTGCCGAATCTGAAGCCGGTGGGACGAACGGTTCTCGAGATACGCGGATTACAGACAGACACGCAGACACGCACGCACGCAGAGACTTCTCGCATTTATAGATAGATGAGATGGGGACCACCACCGCCCCCCTCAGAGCCCACACATCTCAGGTCGTGCTCTCCGGGTTGCACGCCCTGCAGTGGTTGTCATAGCAGTACCCTTCTATCTTGAATCACCACTTGAGCGATTGATGGCCCTGCACCTGCTCGCGAGCACAAGAGACCCTCAACTGTTTGTTTTGTGCAATTTGTGGGAAATTGTTTGCCAGTGTCCTTCGCCCGTCTGTGTGCCAAAGCACTTATATTGCGGGACCGCTGGAAATTTACAAGAAGAGGTCACTGGAGGATTTTATAGTGCTCTGAAATAAATACATACTGTACATTTTTCTTTTACCAGTCTCAACAAAAGATAGATTTTTGTTTACCCTCCAAAATATTCCAGTTTGTAAATGTGTTGTTTTTTTTTTGTAAAGGAGGGACACATGCGCTCAAATGTAGCCTAGTAAACGACCAACCTCCGAGGGCAGTTTACGAGGCTGGCTCAAATGCACGCCCCTATCAAAAATACTAGGAGTAACATTTCCAGTGTGCTACTTTATCAGGACTGACAAAGTAGTGACAGAAGTAGAGAGATTAATTCAACGTACATTACTTGTATCTGCTCTTTGCCTGTTTGACAGACAGACCGATACACAGATAAACAACCAAGTAGTAGCAACAATAACAGCATTGGCACTCCATCACTGCTTCTTTTCTGGACATGTCATAAAAGGCGTACATTCTGCAAAAACAGCTCACTTCACTGCAAGCTCACAATGCGCTGCATTGTCTTTAAAAGTCACTGAACACCACAGAAATAACGTAACATAGTCCTGTGGCGGTGCTCTTTGCCACGGTGAAACACAACAATTCGAGATATATAGCAATGTGGTAATTAACCCATTTAGGCCTAGAATTATTTAATGCTTTAACTATTGAAAACAGCTTGTAGATCTGCTATTTTTGCAAGTTTGCATGTTTTTTTTCTTTTTAATATATCTTTAAGGCAAACATTTGTAACACAAATATTTGCTTCTGGGTGGTCCCTGCATGGAACAACATATTTTGAGATGGGGTCTGCGTAATTTTTGGGGTCCTTGACATGAAAAAGTTTGAGAACCACTGATTTAGAAGACATTTATAGAATCTGGTCAAAAATATTCAAAGACTTGCACAAATGTTCATGATAAAAAAAAAAAAAACAGATCTACAAGCTCACAGTGTGGCACTTGGTGCCGCACTGTGAGCGAGCTTGTATATCTTCTATTTTCTTTTTTATAGTTTTGTGTTCAGATTTGCGTTAAGGCCTAAATTTATTAAACATCCACACTGAGAGGAGATATACGAGACACTTATGGAGAAAATGTCCTCAGTTTTCATCTTTGTCCATTCATTTCAAATAAATGGCCAGTATGTTGGGTGGATATGAAATCTATCTACCAATTTTGTCACGGTGCCAGTTTTATACCAGCTGTTGGAACCTCGCAGTCCGAGTTCACGGCTGGCTGGCATCATGATGGGTGGCGGAAAGTGCCAGAGAGCCATTTGGGATTACTTTGATTATGATTGTGTGACAGCTTGCAGGGACGTGCAGAGAATGTTAGAGGGGAAGGGGCGGAAATGCCTAAAAGGGCACTTATGGTGAAAATTACCGAAAAT
Organism: Nannobrachium achirus; assembly: GCF_963921795.1. Taxonomy (NCBI): domain Eukaryota; kingdom Metazoa; phylum Chordata; class Actinopteri; order Myctophiformes; family Myctophidae; genus Nannobrachium; species Nannobrachium achirus. Next base: position 17,060,037 of record NC_137814.1, read on the forward strand.
ACGGAGATGCAATTCTCTCAGGCGTTCAGGTACGACATGGAAAGGGGGCGTTTGCATTTCTTTCAGACTAGTAAGTGCTGCAATCATGGTCCCAAACTTTTTAGCTTATGACCCAAAATTAGACGTTTGCCTGGGACCCAAACTAGTGAAAACAGCAGATCTACAAGCTCACAACACGTCGCTTGGTGCAGCGTTGTGAGCTTGTAGATCGGCTATTTTCACTACTTCTTAAAAGTTTGCGTTCTGATTTATGGAATTTATTCGATTTTTCTTTGATTTCTTTGTGAAATTACGGTAAAAACTTTTTTTTGTTTTTAATTCATGACAATTTTAGCTTTTTTGGGAACATTTATTGAAAATAATTTGAAATAATAATAATTCAAAACAAAATGTAGTAAAGGGGAAAAAAAATAAAGGGACCCATAAAAATATGTCTGCGTCCCATTGTTTGGGAACCAGTGCTATATAGACGTCACTTTTACAGATGGGTCAAAGGGCAGGGGCTCAAGCCCCCTTTGATGTCTATGTGTGCACATGGCTGACAGGTTGGTAAGAAGAGCAAGGTGATAAAATATGTTTCCCTACGCCGTGTGCTGTTATCTTTTATAGTTGTATTATGGTTCGGTGGTGTTCATCTCTTCTGTCTATGAATAGACAGAATATGAATATGAATTTTGTTTTAAATTGTATGTTGTTTTGCAGTTTTTCTTTTTTATCTCACCCCTGACAAATACCCCAAATTAAAAATACTAACAGAAAAAAAGACTACTACGCATTTTTTAATAAACAAAACTGGCAAACCTGCTTTAAAAACGAATTAAAACTAAACTGATATTGAAAACAAAAAGTAAACATGAGATAAAAAATGCAAATAAAAACTAATGAAAAATGCTAAACTACAATCTCGCAGAAAGATGGCTTTATAAATCCCCTTGAGCCCAACATTGCAAAGCAGTTTGCTGCAGATTTTCATTGATTATAATATTTCACTGTGAAGAATAACATGGAAAACTCACACTGCGGAGAGATTAAATATCTACAATAATTAGAATGTAATTCAATTCAATTCCTGGATGGGAAATGGCTGCAGAAGCTGCACAAGCAAAAACATTATTGCCCTGTTAGCATGAGCTGAGAAGAAACTCACATTTAGACTGGGAACGCATTATTACGCATTATTTTGTGCTTTAACCATTGAAAAATAGCAGATATACACCCCCAGTCAGGGACCCCCCAGAAGCAAAATTTCAGTTACAAATGTTCGCTTAAAAAATATTCAAAGATTTGCACACATTTTCACGACGAAAATATCAGATCTACAAGCTCGCAGCGCGGTACCGAGTGCCGCGCTGCGAGCTTGTAGATCTGCTATTTTCGTCGTGAAAAGGTGAGCTTAAAATATTTAAGGACCCTCCACCTTGGGCCCGGCCTCTAGTAACTCAGTCCCACTCCCCCCCCCCCCCCCCCCTTGTGACGCCCCTGGTTATAGATATCAAAACACTGAATTCCATTTGATAGCTGCATGGACGCCATCTTTCTTCATCTTGGCAACGGAGCAGACACTGCTACTGTATGTGTTGTCAGCCCAGTCTCCTACTGTACTGTACTGTACTGTACTGTACTGTACTGTACTGTACTTTACTGTACTCCTGCTGCTTGCTATGCATTGTATTTGAAAACAGCTATTACCTTGTTGGCAGGTTCCTTTCATCTGTGGCTTTATGTTCTAGCTTGCATTGTGGAGTAACACGACTGTAGTCGTGAATTTGTGCCATATGGGTGATGAAGACAAGGTTTAGCTCTTTCTTTTTCCCCAAGAAAAGTGGCACCTGTGTGTGTAGAAGCTATTGTAGAAGTGATTAATGACTTTATAATAATGAGATTTATAGTTACTGTAGTTGCGCACCAGTGTTGTGCACAGAAAATAGCAAATCTACAAGCTCACAGCGACTCGCAACTAATCAAACTTAAGTGAGTGTCATTTTCAATTACTGTACCATAACAGCAAAGATATATATATATATATATATATATATATATAGATTACATTAAATTAAATTAAAATCTTTAAATAATTATACAATATTAACCGTAATATAATGTGATAGTATTTTGTGAAGTTGTAATACAATATTACAATCATACAATCTTACATTAAGCCAAATTGCAGAAGATTGCATCACCATTTTCTGTTTTTTGGGAAAGAACGCCCATGTTTCCCCATCTAAGTGTACAGCATTTTAGCTGAGCAGGATTTCCTGAAATCCCCTATAGTGCAATGCAGTCCCTAAACGTTATGGCATATAAACAGCCAACAGGCCCATCCATCCCCAAAAAACAATAATGCATGCACAAGACATCTGCCAGTATTTCCCAAGCCATCTGCCAGTATTTCCCAATAAGGTATTAACTTGTTGTATTGTTTATTTTTTTTCTCCAAACGCTACACGGATTATGTGTGTTGTTGCGACCGTAGGTCGCATTTAGTATGAAAACCTGCAGATCATATGTGTGTCACGCCTCATGTAGCCTCGGAAACACCGAATTATTTTGGTGATCGGAAGAAAAAGAAGCCTGGGCGATCGCGTTATGACCACTGTTGTAGGAAGTGTAGTATTTCCCTAACCAATCAGAGTGCAGAGAGCGTCGCACCAAATGTGTTGACGTCATGACGCAGCAGCGTTCTCTGCGCTGAGCAGAGGAGCAGAGGGGGGTGGGGATAGGAGAACACATGCTATTGGCTGGAGACTTGGGGAGAGACTCACCGCGCCCGCCCATCTGCCTACAATAAACTGTCTGTGTTAGGTTATAGAGTGCGCCTCATGTCACCTCCTCATGTACGCTCCATATACAGTATGGCCAAGACAGAATTCCTGTATAAGTGTGACTCGTGTCACGGCGCGTCACGGCAAGGTCTTATGACTTAACTTACCTGTAAGACCTGGAGGCGTGGCAAATGCTGTTTGGCCACTCAAAACAGCCAAACAGCATTGGCCACTCCTACAGGTCTTAAGTTAACTCATAAGACCTGGTACTTAAGACAATCAAAATAGGGCCCAGAGAGAGAGAGAGAGAAAGAGAGAGAGAGAGAGCAGGTGGCGAGTTAGAATCTGAAGCCACCATGAAATATTGAATCTCTAATCAGACTTCCTGCATTCCCCTAACGACGTGTGAGAAAGATGAATTTGCTTTTCGGAGCCGAGCTGGAAACCTCTCAACACAAAGCTATCACTCACTAACACACACACATGCACACACACACACACACACACACACACACACACACACACACACACACACACACACACACATATGCACGCACGCAGTGGTGTAAAGTACTGTAACTATAGGTACATGTACTCAAGTACTGTACTTACGTACAATTTTGAGGTATTTTTTACTTGCAGGAGTATTTCCTATTTGCAATACTTTTACTTCTACTCCACTATACATCTCAGAGGAAAATATACATTTTACTTCACTACATTGATTTGACAACTTTAGTTAGTAGTTACTTTGTAAGATTTTGAGTATTATTATTATTATTACAAAACATCAACCACTTCAGCCTTACCTATAACCTCTTTGAAAATAGCAGATCTACAAGCTTGCAACGTGTCTGCAAGGATTTTTATATAGCCTATTTGGAAACTTGTGAAAGGGGACATTCTGCATAATGTAAACATTTTGATGCCAATACTTTTGTACTTTTACTCAAGTAATTTTTTTAACACAGGTTTTCTACATTGTGGTATTGATACTTTTACTGAAGTAAAATAAATGGAGTATACTGTACATCTTCCATCACTGCACGCACGCACGCTCGCATATTCACGTATGCACACAGACACAAACTCAAACTGAAAGAAAGACACAGACAATGACTCGGCAGAATTCTGACACGCTCTAATCAGAAGCTGTCTTTGGCTAGCAGGGGTGTGTGTGTGTGTGTGTGTGTGTGTGTGTGTGTGTGTGTGTGTGTGTGTGTGTGTGTGTGTGTGTGTGTGTGTGTGAGAGAGAGAGAGCTGAGAGCCTGATTGGTTGTTATGTTGATAGATCTCTCTGGGGGCCAATGGGGATCAGGGTGTCACTGAGCCCGCCTCTCTGGACATATTGTTTCATCAATCATGTGCCTGCTTTCGGAAGGCTGTGCACAAAAACACGCGCACACACATTACGCGCATGTGCATATGTGTGTGTGTGTGTGCACGTGTGTGCGTGTGTGTGTGCGTGCGTGCGTGTGTGTGTGCGTGCGTGCGTGCTTGCGCGCGTGTAATAGGGCAGTGGTGCAGCGGTGCCCATCTCATAATATTTTGTTCCAGGGACCCCGAGGAAGCAAAGATATAAGTTAAACATTTTAACTCAAGAATGGCAGATATCTGCAGATAACTGCTATTTTTGAAGAGCCAAAGTATAAAATAATGGTTAAAGTGGTTAAAATTATTGTGACGCTATATTAACTAGTTTTGCTGGGGATTCCCTGGAGAACCCCACTTTGAGAACCAATGTACTATGGACTGGAGCCTCTGTCAGCATCCAAAGTGTGCAGTTTTTATGCAGGCAGCGCAAAAATCTTCATTTCACCCCGAGAGCATAAGGGTGTGGCACAGACAGCGGAACAGGAGACACGCGGCGTATATTTTGCAGAGGGGCAAACGCAGTACGCTGTGAACACCCTCGGGCGCTGGGCGCAGTGGTAGGGCACCTTGGAGTCTAGGGCTCTATTTTGATTGTCTTAAGTACCAGCTCTTATGCCTTAACTTTAAGGCCTGTCCATACTGTCTCCGACCACCGAACCTTTAGTCGGAAATGTCCGGTTCAACTACAAAATGACATCATTCGCATCTTCTGAAAAGCATCACTCCGAATTAGAGTTCGGAAAGCTGCAGGTCGGAAAGTCAGAAACTCTTCGACAAAAGGTTCGGTGGTTGGAGACAGTATGGACAGGCTTTTAAGTTAAGGCATAAGAGCTGGTACTTAAGACAATCAAAATAGAGCCCTAGCCAATCCACCGCGGTGCATCCGGCTGTGTCGAGCGCCTAATACTGTATACTGTACGAACACAACTGGCACGTGTTCTGGGGAGGGAAGCCGGTGGGCTGAATGCTTTAAGTCCTCCCGGTGGGGGCTCCTCACTGTCACTGGCAGGGATGTGTGTGGGGAGGAATTGATTGATGACAAAATTGTGTAGAAAAAGTTGCAAAAAGCATATAAAAAATCAATTTGTAACTCTGAGAGAGCACAAATGTATCCAATTGGTTACATCATGTGTGCACTCTCAGAGTTAAATTAACACAAAGAGAGCGTGCATGTCTCTTAAGTTTTCATTATCCTGCGTTTGCAGATATGTTTGCAGACTGCTTTGCCACTTGACAGCAGCACTGGCCCAAGTATGAGCCATGAAAGTCTGCTCTGGCGTTGGGCCCAGTCTCTCTCTCCCAGACCATCTCTCCCTGCCAGACTTATTTAGAAGCACAGACTCTCTATCCAGCTCCCCCGCCTGGCAGAGCCATTGAGATCACATCATTCATTAAAGTGCTACTGACAGGGTTAGGGCAGCTTCTCAGAATACTTAGGGAACAGGGGTAAATACTGCATTTCAGTGTACTGTATGCCGGAACCATTAAAGACAGCTCTCCATTCTCCACTATCGGCCGCGGCTGATTGTGCGTCCTCGACTGGATCTGCGCCGGGCAGAGCCATAGATATCATGTCTTGTGAACTTTGCTACTGACCCTTCTGATATCCCCCGTCGTGATCTATGTATGATCGATATACTACTACTGTAAATATTATATTGTGTACTGTATATAGTACACAATATAGCTTTGATATTTTGTTTGTTGGTTTTGTATTTGGACATTGCCCACTCAGTGCCCTCTTTTGTAATCCTCCCTAACGTTTCTTCCTTTTATTTATCCTGTCAGGTTTTCCCTCAGCTGAGCGGGGGCCTATAAGGACAGGATGGAGTGTTTTTTGTGTGTGTGTTAAATTAGATGTGGGCCTGTGAAGCCCTTTGAGACTGTAACAGTGATTAAGGGCTATATACACTTGCATTGCATTGAGTTATGTGCACATAGAGTATACAACACACACACACACACGCACACGCACACACAGCCGCGGACATATTGTAACTGAGTGGGTGGGGCCATCTGGGACACCGAAGGTTGCCTGTTTGATCTTTAACCCCTAACTGCTCTCTGCTGTATTAATAATTCCCTCTGCTCCTAATAGTTAGGATGAGTAATGAGTTAATGACTAGTACCCTCCTCTCCTAATAGTTAGGATGGATAAATGACTAGTACCCTCCTCTCCTAATAGTTAGGATGGATAAATGACTAGTACCCTCCTCTCCTAATAGTTAGGATGGATAAATGACTAGTACCCTCTCATCCTAATAGTTAGGATGGATAAATGACTAGTACCCTCTCATCCTAATAGTTAGGATGGATAAATGACTAGTACCCTCCTCTCCTAATAGTTAGGATGGACAAATGACTAGTACCCTCCTCTCCTAATAGTTAGGATGGATAAATGACTAGTGCCCTCTGCTCCTAATAGTTAGGATGGATAAATGACTAGTACCCTCTGCCTAATAGTTAGGATGGATAAATGACTAGTACCCTCTGCCTAATAGTTAGGATGGATAAATGACTAGTACCCTCTGCCTAATAGTTAGGATGGATAAATGACTAGTACCCTCCTCTCCTAATAGTTAGGATGGATAAATGACTAGTACCCTCCTCTCCTAATAGTTAGGATGGATAAATGACTAGTACCCTCCTCTCCTAATAGTTAGGATGGATAAATGACTAGTAAACTCTGATCCTAATAGTTAGGATGGATAAATGCAGAGGATGAACCTCAGGTTAGCTTGTTCCCAGGTTACCTTTGTGGGTGTTTTACTACAAAAAACAAATAAACTTCTCACTTACAGTACACTTACTACTTCTCAAATACACCACACAGTATTATTACACAAACATCATAATCAACCAAGTTTATTATTATCGTATAGACGAAGCAGCTTAGAACTACTACAGAGAAAGTAGAACAGGGAACATTTAAAATGCTAATTTCGTCACTGAACGTCTCAATGAATTAAGACTGAACTGTTAATGAATCGTAATAAAATGTAAGCAATCTACACTAAACTACATTATATAAATGCCTACTACTGTAACTGCATAATGCACAGTACCTTCAGGGGGAGGGGTATTTTATCTGAGGTATATTATTCAGATATTATAATATTATTAAGTATCATCTCACCAGCCAATGAGTATTGGCACCCATACTGTAGTTCTCATTTAAAAGTGCTCCATAATGTGTAGTGTATGTATGTGGGTCCGCAAATTAATTATTAATACCACCTCATATTTCTATACGTTGCTATCAGTGCTATGGATCACTTTTTTATTGAATTTTGCAGAATGGTGAGCGTTAAGGGCTGCTGACACAACATAACACCTGGCCTTACACACACACACACACACGCACACACACACACACACGCACACACACACGCACGCACGCACGCACACACGCACGCAAGTGTACAGTAATTATGGTGCACAAAAGCGGATGATGTATTGGCCTGTGTTGTAGGTCTGTCACTGCTGTTATGAAACATGCCTTCATTATTGGTCTTGCAGCAGAGGCCTTTATGCTGCTCATTCAGAATGAATTAATAAACCATATGGAGCTCTGCCGTGCCTTTATATGCAGCTTTCTCACAGGAATTAATAAAAAAATGAGATCTAATACTCAGTTGTCTCCCAAAAAGCATCTCAGAAGAGAGACAAGCAATCAGTGGTGAAAAATGACTAATTACGTTTACTCAAGAACTCCACTTGAGTACAGTTTTGAGGCACTTTTATTAGTATTAGTATTAGTATTTCTGTACTTTTACTTCTACTCCACCACATCTCAGACATTACACACACACATTACATTCACCCATTCACGCACACATTCATACACCGGTGGCGGAGGAAACCATGCAAGGCACCAACCTGCTCACCGGGAGCAACTAGGGGTTCAGAGTCTTGCTCAAGAACTCTTCGACATTAACTCGAACTGGGAACCCTTTTGTGCTCTAATAACGGTTTCTCTACCCCTGAGCTATGCCTCCCCCAATGTACTTTTGCTGGCAAATATTGTACTTTTCCACATAATTACTTAACAGCTTTAGTTACTAGTTACTTTGTAGATTTTGATTATTATAAAAAAAACATACATCAACCACTTCACCATCAACCATTTCGACCTTTTGAAAATAGAGGATCTGACGATCTGCATGTGAGGCGGGCATATTAATTGTAATCAGTAGCCTATTTGCATTTTCTCTGCCAGCCAACCACACACACCATCATTGATCTGGGACACTTCTTTGTTGCTTGCCTATCTTCTAAGACTCTTTTTGAGAGAACACTGAACGGTAGATCTCAGTCATTTGCAGTGGTGGAAAAAGTACTCAAATGTTTTACTGAAAATAAATAAAGTTGTCAAAATAATTGACTAAATGTGATGAAAACTAAAAAGGGCAATAGAAACTGGACTAAGACTGACAAAAAAAAATTGCTCATAAAATTAACACTACCAGGGCAGGGACCCCCCCAGAAGCAAAATTTGAGTTATGTTTGGTTTCAAAATAGATATTCAAAAGATGTGCACAGATTTTCATGACTTCAAAAATAGTAAATCTACAAGCTCGCAGCACAACACTCGGTGCTGCACTGCGAGCTTGTAGATCTGCAATTTTTCAATAGCAAAAGTATAAAATAATTAAGGCGCGCACACACACACACACACACACACACACACACACACCCACCTGAGACATCCGGTAGCGTTGCGAAGGACCTGTGAGGAGTGCAGGTGCAGCTTGCGGTCCTCCTGCGTGTGCGGGGACGTGTCCCAGCCCGAGTGGGGGATGATGACGGCGTTGGTCAGGACGGCCAGGGCGTCCTGGATGATGGGCATCTTCAGGGCGTCGCACGACGACAGGTTCCACAGGACGCCTTCAGCGGAACACACACACACGCACGCACACACACACACACACACATACACACACGCACACGCACACGCACACGCACACGCACACAAACCCATTAACAAATTAGAAAATCACACCCGTGTGAAGTGGAGCTGTGTGTGTGTGTGTGTGTGTGTGTGTGTGTGTGTGTGTGTGTGTGTGTGTGGATCATGTGTACCGATTTTTGTGACATTTGAAGAAAATATGTAGGAAAAGGAGCAAAAAGTGTGTTTTGGAGAAAATTCAAGATGGCGGAAAATCTATCATGGCGCAAATGGGCGTGGCCTATATGGGGAGATGCGTCATGACCCAAGGAATCCAGGGAAAATTTTTTTTTAATTTTCCGACCTACGGTTCAAGAGTTACAGGCCAAAACGTAAAGTGGGGTGTTATGGCGCCACCATGCGGCCAAATGACACAATTATTTTTTATTTAATCCTTGAAATCATTATGAACCTCCTCTCCAAGTCTTGAAACTCTAGCCCCTATGGTTTGCGAGAGACAAATAATTGAATGTGAGTTTTTGCGATTCCCATTATAAGTCAATGGGGAAAATTAATTCACTAATAAATTAATATCAATTAAACTATAGAACCTTTCTCTTAGAAAAGTAATAGCCCACGATTCCCGAGTAAGCCGGTCGATTTGACATATGGCGCGAGTGTGTGGTGGCAAAACTGTGGGACTAGTGGCGTGCCGAAGTTTAGGAAGTTCAGGCTACATACAGACACACACACAGACAGACAGACAGACACACAGACAGACAGACCCACACGGCCACGTATAGGGAGCCTGTGCTTCACACAGCTCCAAAAATGTAATCCTCTGAAGCACAGGTCGCCGCCAGGCCAGGTAGTAGAATTCGATATTTTTTTATTAACTACATTTTTATATCCCACGATTTTTGTAACCCATTTTTCACCCAGTGTCAATTATCTAATGTAATCCTGGGTGCTACACTCCTTCTGCCAATCTGGGAAGACAACGGACAGACCTTATGCTTCCTTCTATGCATGAGGAGTCCAAATTGCTTCTTGTCACCTGACGGGGGAGACGTTATTCCAACCAGTTCCTTTCCCCTCCATCAGGTGCCCCAGCTGGCCAGGGGGAGGCAGTATAGAGACCAGGATTACTGCATGTTTTTTGTGAGGGTACCTACCCTAGGTGACACGGGGAGAACATGCAAACTCCACACAGAAAGGCCCTATAGCCAACCCCACCTAGGGTTTGGGCACTGATGACGTGGAGGAGAGAACACGCCCTCCCAGCGCTAACAGCTTCCCCGGCGGGAATCGAACCCAGGACCTTCTAGCTGTGGGGCGACAGCACTACTGACTGCGCCATTGTGCCCCCAGTAGAAGTCGAGGAGTAGTTCACCCCCAAAATGACTTTTTTTCTATTGATTACTCATGCCATGGAGACTTGAGTTCAATATTTTTTTTTTGTATTTGTCACATTCCTTAGACAGAAAATTGATTATGGTAAATTTACCCCCATTGATTCCGGATGGGGACGCAAATGGATTCGGGTCCCCATCCGGAATCAATGGGGGTACATTTATTGTAATCAAATTATTGTCTTAGGAATGCAACAAAAAAAACAAAAAATATGATTGAACTCAAGTCTCCATGGCATGAGTAATCAATAGAAAAAAAGTCATTTTGGGGGTGAACTACTCCTTTAAGGGGAGCGTACAAACCGGCGGCAGTCGGCACATTTTTCACCGCGCGGCAACGCCTGGAAAATAGAACAACGGCTTATCGGAGCGGCTGGTGAGTCGCGAACGCGCGTCTGCCACTGCTGGTGAGGGTATA
>NC_137814.1:17073393-17075893 GCF_963921795.1 Nannobrachium achirus
CTGCACACTGATTTGACAACTCCATCCTAACATACAGTGAAGCGAGCAAGCGAGCAAGAAAAAGTGATTAAAAGACATTTGTTTCCATCATCAGACTATCCTGACCTGCCGCGGGCTACAACGCGCTGAGCAGCGATGGCGTTCTCCCATCAATATTCATTCTCTAGTTATCTCGTCTGTGAGCCGGCCGCAAATTATTGTTATTGGTCGACTTGTGTAGGCCTACGCTGCTTTGTGCCGCCTGGCCGCTCCTGGAACACAGCTATTATATGATTTCAACACGGACGATAAGAGAGTCAAGATGACGGCTGTGTTAAGGGTGAAGGACATTGGTTGTTTTAGACCTGGAACGCAATTGTGCAACTCTAGATTTTAACCACTTTAATCATTATTTTATGCCTTAACTATTAAAAAAAATAGCAGATATACAAGCTCACCACGCTGCGAGCTTGTAGATCTGCTATTTTTGAAAAATCATGACAATTTGAGCAAGTCTTTGAATATATTGACCCGATTCTATAAATGTCTCCTAAATCCTAACAGGGTTCTGAAAAACCTTGGTTTCTATGTCAGTGGACCCCCAAAATTGATATGTATTTGGCCACGGACCCCCATCTCAAAATACTTAGTTCTATAGGGAACCCCAGAAGCAAAATTTGAGTTGCAAATGTTCGCTTTAAAAATACATTTATTCAAAGATTTGCACAAATTTTCAAGACTTTAAAAAATAAATAGCAGATCTACAAGCTTAAAGCGCGGCACTCAGTGCCACACTGTGAGCTTATAGATCTGCTTATTCCAGGTCTTAATGGGTTGTAAATAGCAGAGGGACAACACAGTCTCACTTTCCTCCTCCTGACAAATTTCATATTCATATTTCAGGATTATTCAGGGAGATGAGACCCTCATCTAGTTAGTGGTTGTTTTTACATAAAGAAGCGGCTGCTGGTATACTAGGTCTCACATATTTAATGGATACCTGCACATGTGTATTTGTGCATGCGTATGGAGGAAAACATGTGTGTGTGCGTGCACGCTATAGCTCAATGTAGCAGCGATATTGCTCTTCCTCTCCTTGCCTGAGGAGTTGTTTACGTCCCTGGTTAATTTGCTTGGTTCGGGCCGGTCTCGTATGACAGGCGATGCTACATACAGCAAACTATTAGGACAGTTTCAGGCTACAATTTCATCACCAGTTCACTCGCCCGCAGGCTGTCAGGATATCGTCGTTGTCGGGAAACCTTGTATGTCCAAGACCGTTCGTTTTGTATTTATCATTTTAAAAATGAACTAAACTAGTGAAAACAGCAGATCTACAAGCACACAACGCCTCGCACCGCGAGGCATTGTGTGCTTGTAGATCGGCTATTTTCACTACTTTTGTGTGACAGCCTTGTATGGTGAAGCACGGCTTTACTTGGTGAAAAAACGTACAAACTTGAAACTTGGAGATACAAGGATTCTGTCCGACAGTGACGATATGATGTAAGTAAGGCATTGAGGTTTATTTTACTACAGCGGAAGGTATACAACTTCATAAAGGAAAAACCTTGTCTAGGCTTATCTGAAGACAGTCACAGGATTTTCTCCTGGAGCTATAGCTTCTTGTGATAACACTGTGATTATTGTGACCACTCCCGCTCACTCAGATCAGCTAACACGAGGAAGCTGTCTGAACCTTCTCTAAAACATACGGTCCACACACGTCCCTTCTGCCTCCCAAACTGTGGAACAAACTCCCCGTTGCAGTTGGAACTGCAGTGAAGATCCAATCCCAATTTTGCGCCGCAATCTGAAGACTCGTGTCTTCAGACTCCACCTCAGCCCGTTGCACTTGACATAAAATGCAAGTTATTTAGACAGATGCACTGTTTACCCTATAGTTTTAATTTTTTATAGTTTCAATGAATGTTATTATTTTAATAGCATATTGTTCAGACTGATGCTAGGTTCTTGGTTTACTTGGTTTGTGATCTTAGTTACTGGCACTACATTGTCTCTCTGCATTTGATGTACAGTCTGTGATTACCTTGCTTATTGTAAGTCACTCTGGATATCTGATAAATGCCTAAATTATACATTGTGATAAACACCAGTTTAGTCAGGCGTTAAAGGGCTCCGCGTTCGGAGATGTTCCCTGAATTTTGTGCATGCTTTTTGAGCATGCTAAGCAAAATCAGCGAACGCTAAGCAATACCCCCCATAGGGATACAATAGCAGAACAATAGCAATACATTGACATGTAACTAAGTCAAAATCACAGTATTTGAGCTTAACAACATTGACATGTAACTTAATCAGACAATCACAAATATTGGAGCTCAGCCAGACTGCTTGTGCACATTTTACATTCTCCTTGTTCTTTTGCCTTTTGCACTCTTTCTTTCCTAAGCCATTATTACTTATATTTTTATCTTAGATGTGTTGTGTTTTTTTGTTGTTCTGTTGTTTTTTTAATATACATATATACCACTGCATTGTCTGAAGGAAGCCGAACAAA
>NC_137814.1:17080893-17155893 GCF_963921795.1 Nannobrachium achirus
TGTAGTTTCTTTCGTAAGGTAAAGCCCTACATCATCATACAAGACTGTCGCACAAAATTGCACAAAAGACCTCGCACCGTGAGGCGTTGTATGCTTGTAGATCTGCTGTTTTCACTAGTTTTAAATCATTTTTAAAATGACAGATAAAAAAAAGAACGGTTTTGGACATACAAGGTTTTGACCCGACAACGACGATATTGTAGTTTGTTGGATTTTCAAGGAAGATGGGATTCCATTCGTTTCAGTATGGCAAGAAAATCAACTTGCAGGGACTTGAAACTTGCTCGAGATAGGTAATCTCGACACATGAAACACTGTGTTATTTTATTTTATTTATTTATTTATTTTGCGTGTGTGTGTGTGTGTTATCATTGCATTTTAATGTGTTTTCAAAAAGCACGGTTTGATTCGAAAAGTCTCGCTGAAAATAAGCTACCGGAGAAAAGATTGATGACATTCAAACATCCGTGACTCAATAACAGTGGGATGCAATTCAGCCAACTCTGATTCAATTATTCAGGTGAGTTTTGGTAACATCTGAGTGACTTGGGAGAAAATGTAAATAAATGCTAAATCTAAAAATAAAGCCTTTAATGGAAAATGTTTCTATGTTTATGTATGACATGGCCAAAGCTGTGACATGTATTGATGCCAGTGCTGGCCCTGTAAATTCTCTTATGTATTCATCAGATGGAGGTGTTACTGAAGCAATAAGCCACAGGCGAGTGGTTAGGTATTTTACACCGGCTGAGAGGCGTAGGGAGACACAAGGCGCAGCCGAGTGTCTCCAACCCTCTCAGCCGGTGTAAAATACAGGTAACCACAAGCCTCGCGTGGCTTATTGCTTTTCTAAAACGGTTACAATATGGCAACATGAAAAATCATAGACATGTACCAATTAAAACTGTTCTATTTCACTAATAATACACAATAAGGTCTGCTCTGCAAGAAAATAGTCCCCAGCTACAAGAAAGTAGTTCCAGGCCAGGCTGCAAAAACAACACAGGTGCAGATAATTGGTGCACTGTGGAACACTGTGGAAAGAAATAACGCATCTGGGTTTGATATAAACTGATTCAAGGTGTGGGTTATAGTCTCATATACCACAGCAATCAGCCAATCAGAATCAAGGAATGGAACTAGACGTTTTAGAATGTACTCTCTGAACCAGTGATGAAGTAGTCTCGCGTAGCCAGACAACTATTCAGCTCCTGAAGGGCGAGTAATGGAAGCTGGCATTTCCGTTCTTGAACATATATTTTAAAATGTAATTTCTGCTAAGCAGAGCTAAATATGCTTGGATGATTTTTATTTATATTAGGATAAATGTGTGGAAACGGAAGTGGGGAGGAGGCTTCACTTAACCGGGCACTCATCATAAGAACTTTCGTCCCCCAGAATGTACATGTAGCCTACATGCCTTAAACTGGAGACAGTTCTTAAAACTGTCTCAAAAGGAGAGATCATAGTAAAACATGCTTTTAAAAATAACCTGGGAAAGAAATTAATGAGCACAAACCACCTCTGGGGATTCGACTATATGTACATTGGAGCATGTCCTATTTGTTGGGTTTTAGCCTTGTCTATTTCTGTTTTGTTTGTTTTGTGTCTTTTTTTCTCATTCTTTTGCTATAAGTTGATCCGTTCATTTATGTATTTGTTTTACGATCTTCTGCATGTGCACGTGGGGAATAATTATTTAAATTGGTAGCAGCAGCTAATGAGAATTATAATTAAATATAAATATAATTAAATAAAGGAAGCAAGAGAGTGAGATATAGGGTTGAACAGAAAGTATCAAGCCAAAGATACGAAGACAGAGAGAATCAGAGAAATACTGTTCGGGGAGGGAAATGGAGACCATAGTGAAACAAGAACAGGGAGCCAATGGGGGACTGGGAGAGAGAGAGATGAGAGAGAGAGAGAGAGAGAGAGAGAGAGAGAGAAAGAGAGAGAGAGTGAGAGAGAGAGAGATGAGAGAGAGAGAGAGAGAGAGAGAGAGAGAGAGAGAGACAGTCTGGCTGGTGGCTGTCCTGCTGATTAATTTGTGACAAGGGGGATTCTGTGCTCTGTGACTTAAACTGCTGCTCTAATTTATATGTTAATGTCCTTTAAGACTAGCTGCCCCCCCCCCCCCCCCAAAAAAAAGTTATTATTTCTTGTGGCGCCGAAACATTCACAAACACAAACAAACACACATTCACGAACACACATGCACACGCCCGCACGCACGCACACACACACACAAAGAACTGAAACAACAAGCTGAAATGCACATCAGCATCATCTAAGTTAGAATGCAACTTGACAGCACTATTAGAGTCTCTCGTTTGTTCCCATTAACAAGATGACTTGTTGAGCTGGTCCGCGCCCCTGATCTGTACTGTACACAGCACAATGTCACACACACACACCTCACCAGTCACCAGTATATCGTCACTGTCGGGCAGAAACCTTGTATCTCCAAGTTTCAAATTTGTACGTTTTTCGCAGAGTAAAGCCCTGCTTCTTCATACAAGGCCGTCGCACAAAAGTAGTGAAAACAGCAGATCTACAAGCTTGTGCTTGTAGATCGGCTGTTTTCACTAGTTTAGTTCATTTTTAAAATGATAAATACAAAACGAACGGTTTTGGATATACAAGGTTTTCACCCGACAACAACGATATATATACTGTACAGTACCGGTATAGAGAGAGAGAGAGAGAGAGAGAGAGAGAGAGAGAGAGAGAGAGAGAGAGAGAGAGAGAGAAGAATCAAGATGAACCTTTAATTTAATCATAGTTATCATGATTAAACGGAATCATCCTATCGGTGGTTTGCGCTGTGATAGCATCACCGATTAGTCCCGGATCGCTGGTTCTCTAGCTTCGGGGGGAAAAAGAAGGGTTCGCAGTTTTGCAAATGACGAGCAAACCGTCTCCACCACAGACAGGAATTACACAAGACACAAGAGTTCTTAAGCAGTATAAGCCTGATTTATACTTCTTACAATGGTGCTGGTGCACAGCGGCAAATAGCAGATCTACAACCCGTCACAGCGGCAAATAGCAGATCTACAACCCGTCGCAGAACATCGGGTTGTGAGCTTGTACATCTAATATTTTCCACTCGCCCCCTAAAAAAGGAAACTTAACACATCGGATGCCCACGTGGTGTCTACAAGTCAATTTCTTTGATGTCGCTGGAGTAAACTATACTGTACTGTAGCTACTGCACTTGGCTACCGCGGTGATGAAACAAACTCCATTTCCCAACATGCAGCGCGCAATTACGTCACCCGGACGTGCTGTGTGTCTCGTTGACTTCCTGTTTAGCGGCTGCACAAAAATGCTGTTTTCTCCGGATTCTCTTCCTTTTTTCATTTTTTTCTCAAAACGGCAGCCTCTTCTACATGCCGTAACACAAACACTGTGGCTTAGAAATGATAAAAAAACGTCCTGACTGAAAGAAAAGATTTTCGCGAAATAAACAGGACATACTCGGATTACATTTACTCGGATTACTTTTCTCGCCAGTACTCTCGCCGGTAGGTAAAATGACGCGTTGCCATGGGCAACAGCAAATTAAGACGTCAAAACCACGTGGGCGTCCGATGTGTTAACCTGTAACGACATGCCCAAAATAGTCTGACCAGGTTAACAGTTAGTTAGGGGATATCTTATAAAGTGCTGGAATAAATTCCTTACCAAAAGATTTCTTCACAAATGTGTTTGTAAAGGTGTCTAGTAACACATCTCACAAAGACTGCAATTCAGTTTCCCTAGGAGAATCCGTTACAGCTGATGAAAGTTGGGGGCCCATTAAATTAACTATACAGGATAAAACACACCAAAATAAAGATGAAAAAAACAAAACAAAACTGTGAAAAGTGATGACTCATCACTAAACCATATTTTTGTGGGGCCGTTTTTAGCCCAAGGAATGTTTTTTTTTTTTGCGCAAAACAAATACTTGCAATGGATTCAGAATCACGAAAAAAAACCTACCGGTAGTTTGACCCCTCACATGCTACTTAAAGCATATTTATTTTGGTGTGTTTTATCCTGTATAGTTAATTTAATGGGACCCCAACTTTCATCAGCTATCAAGGATTCTCCTGGGGAAACTGGATTTCAGTCTTTGTGAGATGTGTTACTAGACACCTTTACAAACACATTGGTGAAGAAATCTTTTGGTAAGGAATTTATTCCAGGATTTGACACTATTTCTTAAGATATCCCCTGACTAAGTGGTTAAACTGTGGTTATGTAATCCAAATGGAGCTGTCTGGCATGCTTTTTCTAGGCCTCTGCAATGAGTCAAGGAGATGAGGAAATCACTTGATCATTCTGGCTTCTGGATGAACCCCCCCCCCCCCCCCCCCAAAAAAAAGAGTCTGAATGTGTAGATGAATTATTCCTGTTTAATCTCCATTCCTTCCATTCCTCCATTCCAGTCACGAGGGAAATCTGCCCTCAAATTAAAAAGAACACGCCTGGTTAAATAAAAGGTTAATGTGAATCACCGGTACACCTTTCTGACAGTAATCCTTCTGGTCACAGGGTTTAAAATTTAATTTCAACCTGCTGAATTATCCAAATTATTATCCGAGAGTCTGACAAATGGCACCTGTGATTTCTGACATTGCAATAAAGTTTAATTGATCCGACTTGTACTGTGCAAGCCAATGAGTGGTATATTGCCTACATTTATAACCGCTTATTTATTTAATTATTTCTTTATTTTCCTTATCTTTATAGTAATGTGACAGCTTTTTTGTACCGTTCTCTTTGTATGTATTGTGATCATTTGTCAATAAAAAATAAATAAAATAAAGAGTGGCGTTCCCCTTTTAGCGAACAATGTGAGATTGTACATTGAGTACACGCCGACACCGACGCGTGTCCCGCGTGTATAGTACCTGTGAGCAGCTCTCGGATCTCCACGTCGGTGGTCTTGCGCAGCAGGCGCACCAGGGCGGGGATGCCGCCGCAGTTCTTCAGGGCGATCTTGTTGTCGTCGTTGGCCTTGCCGTACACCAGGTTCCGGAGGGCCCCGCAGGCGCTGCGGTGCACGTCCGTCATCCGGTGGTCCAGCAGGTCCACCAGCAGCTGGATGCCCCCCTGTCTCCGGATCTGTGGAGGAGGAGGAGAACGGATGGATTCATGCAGTGGCGGAAAGCGGTTCCCAACGTTCACCCAGTGAAATGGCTATTTTGGGTAATTTATTTTGAAGTTTCAGTCTGAAAAGGAAGCCTGTTTGTTTCTGAACCAATCAGAAGGGACCAGCCCTTCAGGCGATGGGATGTAAAAATTGAGTCATGTGACGCTTAATGTTTTGTTTGTAGCCCTAAAGCAATTATTTTGGGGGTTCCCCAGATGATTAACTTAATGTGAAACATTGTTTTCTCACTCAACAGTAAACAAACCAACATAAAGTTTAAGTGTATAGAGGGTTTATGCACATTTCTAAAGTGCCAATTTGAGGGCTTTTTAATACCTCTAAAATGACAAATTAAACATTGTCCAAATTGTCAAATATATAGAGGCAGAAATTGTGAAAATAGCCAATCTACATGCTCACAACGCCTCGCGTTGCGAGGCGTTGTGAGCATGTAGATCTGCTATTTTCACAATAGATTTTTTTTTCCAACTTCGACTTTCGACTTTCTCTGGTGGGAGTAGACTTGTGTAATGAAGTCGACTGAGTCGACTTGTCGACTTTTTCGTTAATGCCCTGGTGTGTGGGTGTGCGTGTGCTTTCTATAGACGCATACAGCGCTATGTCATGTTGATATATTCATGGCCTTGACACACACTCGCCTGTTTGTTGGTAAAATGTCGGCCCTGATGCCACTTTGCATTAGTATGCCAGGGTGGGGGAACTGAGCTGCATGTAAATGAAGCAGCGCCATGCAAGGTGCTGGTGTTTCTGTGAGAATTAAGTCATTGCGTTCAGAACCCGGTGGCCTGCGTGTAGAACCTCTGTGCAATGAAAATCGTGCCATCATGTATTAGGCCATTCCACTGGCAGGCGCAAACTAAATGTGTGCAAATAAAATGTGTGGGTCTTGGACGCTCCAAGGCCTGCCCCCTCTCGATCATGATTGGAGGAAGGCCATCGCCTACACCTAAAACGGAAACTACTTTTTTCTCCTCACGGGGGATACGGTGGAATTCCTTATATGGACCAAACACTCTATAGTACTATCAGAACATAGAACTTTTTTGTTATCATTTGAATTAAATGAAATCACTTACTTTAAAGGAGCTATAGTCAACTTTTTCATTGTAGGGTCCGACACTTTGTTTACATCCTAGTCTATAGACTAGAATGTAAACAAAGTGTCGGTCTGACAATGGCCAAAATGATTATTTTATCATTATTTTACACTTTTTGTGGTCATTTTTGAATAGAAACACATATATGAAGCTTATTTCTTTATAAAATATTTTCGAAACATTATTTTTATTTTAGCATCCGTTTTTCAATAAAAAGTTCCTATAAATAGCTCCTTTAATATAATAATTATTCACCTTTATAGAATTGCTACGCATTCTGTAATATCCACTGTCTTACTGTGCTTTACTGTACTGTACTTTGTTGACTGGGTTCTCCCAGGGGTCTCCATGGTCCCCTCCTTTTCCCCTCTACGAATCTTTTGGCGAATGTTTGCCTATTTTCACAGAATGTTCGCTGCATATTACTATTAGTGTGTGTGTGTGTGTGTGTGTGTGTGTGTGTGTGTGTGTGTGTGTGTGTGTGCATGTGCGACACAAAGACCTGCCAATCAAAGACCTGTCCCATCAAACAGCATCTATGCTGGTGTTTTCAGAGTACACAGCACAGTGATCCATTGCAGCAGTGGTTCTCAACCTGTGGGTCCTCAAATTATTTTGGGGGATCCCCAGATGATGGACTTAATGTCCAACATTGTTTTCTCACTCATAAAGTTTAAGTGTATAGAAGGTATATTTGCACATTTCTAAAGTGACAATTTAAGGACTTTTGAATACCTCTAAAATGACAAATTTAACATTGGCCAAATTGTCAAATATTAGCAGAAATTGTGAAAATATTTTCACAATAGAACGGTGTTATACCGTACAAGATGTAATGCCTCAACTCTTGCAAATAGCAGTAGATCTGCTATTTTCCCAATAGAACCGTGTTATACAAGATGTAATGCCTCAACTCTTGGTGCTCGTCAGGATGGGGGGTCCCCAGTTAAAGTATGATTATTTTGGGGGGTCGCGGCCTGAAAAGGTTGAGAACCACAGCATTAGAGCAGTACAGTCTCTCTCGTGGCCTCCGCAGCACAGTGATCCATTAGCCCAGTGTAGAATGCATGGCCTTGCAGATGAGCCTCATCCTCCCCCTTCAGCGTCGGCTCCATTGATACGTTTAATAGAGCGGTCGAGGGCCATTGTGCTTAGCACAGCTGTTTAAGAACGTATGAGGCCGCTAATATGTTTGGGCCGAGAGGAGGCCAGTTAATCACCCACACGCTACCGCCTGACAATATATTCCAATGTCACGTTTAGCGGAGAGTGCGAGTGTAGAGCGCGCAGCCGCGCATGTGAGCTTAACACATGGGCTGCTAAGGTTTATAACATTTCTAGCTGTTGCTGCTGTCGCCGTTCACTCACGCTTTATTTTGAAGAGCCTCGGAAGCTTTGTGCGTGTGCACGTGGGTGTCCGCTGACGATTGAGGAAGAAAATCCATTTGTTTACAAACGCTCGTGAAACTAAAATCCAAACCGCGGCCGACCATCGCGGTAAAGTGTCGCCGTGAAAACAATCAGATCTCTGCTTCCCTGGCGTTCTTTTCACCTCATTCATAGATAAAGCCCTTTTTATATTTCAGAGTAGAATGGAAATCAGTGCAACCAGCTCGTGCCATTTTCTCTCTCTCTCTCTCTCTCTGCTACGGGGTGACGTATGGACTCGGGTCATTCAGAGGGCAGGCAGCTGCAGGTACAGTTAACCCTTCGTTGTCTCGTTCAGGGACGAGACAACTCCTTTTGGCAGGGTGACATCTAGTGGCCGTATCTCGTTACTGAACGAATTTGGCGTGCTGGGTGTTAAATGACCGAGCAGAGACGTTTTTTTCTGCATAGGTCTGCATAAGTCGCCAGCACACAAGGAAATCCCTTTCACATGATTTATTTACCTCTGTGGACAGAGACAACGGACGCGTTTCGACCTGATCGGTCCTCCTCAGCGTTGTGACAAGATAACAGGAAATTACGTATTTATGAGTTGTGTTACAGTCAAAAGCAATTCAATAGACCATATTCAGCCCATTCAGCAAATTTCTCAGCAACTTTCTGGTGCTGACGTCAGCTTTGAAGAGTAAACCCTGCTAAAAGCCCATAGAGTTAACACAGAGATCGCTGGACTTGAAGCCTTTTACCTTTTAGCCTTTTTTGTGCCTTTTACTATCTTGTATTCTTGATACTAGTAAGACACCCAAGGGTGGAATGCGACCTCAGGGTGACATGCAACCTCGCCCTAAAGGGCGAGGTCGCGCCAATTCTTGACAATCTGGCCAACCACAGCGTTTCTCTGACGATTCTAGTTGTTGTCATTCTGGGGGGAGTTTGTTCATGTTTTTGTGAGGGTATCAACCCTAGGAGCTCAGCACACTCACAGAATCATGGCACACTCACAGAATCAATGTTATGCCCATACATGGAGTTCCCTGACTATGTTATGTCAAAACATGCCCATATGTGGACATTACCAAATATGGGCATTTCCAGATATGTCCTTAATATTGATAACATTGGGACAGGGATCTCCATATATGGGCATGAAACATATGTTAATTAGTAAAGCCAAGCTTAGGTTTGATGCCTTGGGATTTCTATATTTGGACATAAGTGTGTACCCAATAGGTCATCATCTGGAAAGGTAGGGTGTAAATCAGAGTAAAGCAGGCTTTTGAGCTAGTTAGGGCCAGAGATTGATGACATCAGAAATCCCCATATATGGGCATAAAGGGATTTTGCTTTTGGGAATGCCCATCTATGGCATTTTTATTTTATTTTATCCTTTATTAATAAAAATACATGTATGTATCCATATACATATGGAGTTCAATATTGATGTTTTTGGAGAAGGTATGTTGTAAATGTATGCTACTTAGTAAGGGGCCTCGGGTTAGATACTCTTTGTATGGCCTCTGGAGGTCCTTGGCGTCGGTTAGTAGTATGCCCAGCACATAAGATGTGGGACGTCACAAAGCCTGCGGCCATGTATCATTTTCCATCAGGCCTGTTGGTTTTCACGCTCCAGTGCGGCGTTCATGCGCTGCAAGTCAATGGCAGACTTGGCAGTCAGACAGACAGCCATTGACTCCGGCCTAACAATGGCTACTTTCTATGACGGTAGTCCCATATGACGATGGACTGGACTATCTCCATATATAGTGTTATCCACATTTCGTGTAGCTGCCCTGTACAGGAAGTGATGTCACAACTCGCTGACATCACACTGACATCACAGAGGCTTCGGAAGGACGGTCACGAGGCTTCGGACACTCAAGCGACACGATTCTGGTATAACAATGAAACCAGAAGCCTTAAGCGAGCCTCGCGCAAACTGGAAAAAATATGGCGTTCAGCCAAACGGGACGAATCCTGTATAGCATGGCAGAATAGCCTTAAGCTATATAGAAGGGCCCTTTGCAATGCCCGAACTGCCTACTATTCATCCCTAATAGAGGAAAATAAAAACAATCCCAAGTTCCTTTTTGACACCATAGCCGGGCTGACAAAAGGCCGTGACTCTGTGAAACAGCGTATTCCGCTAACTCTCAGTAGTAATGACTTCATGGGATTTTTTAATGATAAAATCAAGAAAATCAGAGATCAAATCGATGATCTACTGCTTTTGTCTCCTACTGGTCCACATGTGGCCTCGGGAGTGGCTTTGCAGCCTAGTGTGTACTTGGACAGTCTCGACCTGTCTCCTCGATCCAGTCCCCACTAGATTACTTAAGGAGGTCCTGACCCAGATCGGTCCTTCCTTACTCAATATGATAAATATCTCTCTTGTGACAGGCTATGTGCCACAGTCCTTTAAGGTAGCAGTAATCAAACCTCTTCTCAAAAAGCCTACTCTCGATCCATGTCTTTTAGCTAACTATAGACCTATATCGAATCTCCCGTTCCTCTCTAAGGTCCTTGAGAAGGCAGTTGCCAAGCAGTTGTGTGACTTTTTACAACACAACAATTTATTTGAGACTTTCCAGTCAGGTTTCAGAGCACACCATAGCACTGAGACAGCACTTGTGAAAGTAACAAATGATATCCTGATCGCGCTGGATAACGGACTCCTCTCCGTGTTAGTTTTGCTGGATCTTAGTGCCGCTTTTGACACTATCGACCACCATATTCTGTTACAACGACTAGAGCACCTGGTTGGTATTAGGGGTACCGCACTGGGATGGTTCGAGTCCTATCTGTCGGACAGATCTCAGTTTGTAAACGTTAATGATACATCCTCATTACGTGAAAAGGTCAGATACGGAGTCCCACAAGGCTCTGTGCTTGGACCAATACTATTCACCCTATATATGCTTCCTCTGGGTGAAATCATTAGAAAACATTCTATACACTTCCATTGCTATGCAGATGACACTCAATTATATCTGTCAATGAAGCCAGATGAAACGGATCAACTGGCTAATCTGCAAGCATGTCTCAAAGACATAAAGAGTTGGATGACCAGTAACTACCTACTCCTCAACTCTGACAAAACAGAAGTTATCGTCCTGGGCCCTAAGCACCTAAGGGACAAACTGGCAGATAGGAACTTTGCTCTGGATGGCATTACCGTGGCCTCTAAGGCCGCTGTGAAGAATCTGGGGGTTACGTTTGATCAAGATATGTCTTTTCATTCTCACATCAAGCAAACCTCAAAGATTGCCTTCTTCCATCTGCGTAACATTGCTAAAGTGAGGCGCATCCTGTCTCAAAGTGATGCAGAAAAACTAGTCCATGCATTTGTTACCTCTAGGCTGGACTACTGCAACTCAGTACTATCAGGCTGCCCAAGTAAGTCTCTGAACAGCCTACAGCTAGTCCAGAATGCTGCCGCTCGTGTATTGACAGGAGCCAGAAGAAGTGATCATATCACTCCTTCCCTGGCATCTCTACACTGGCTCCCGGTTAAATACAGAATTGAATTTAAAATTCTCCTCCTCACATACAAAGCATATCACGGTCTGGCACCGCAGTACCTCGAAGAGCTCATTGAGCCTCGCAGTACTGCTAGACCGGTGCGTCCACAATATGAAAACATGCTTGTCATTCCCAAAAAAATACCTAAGGCCAGAACAGGAGCCAGAGCTTTTAAGTATCAGGCACCTCAGTTGTGGAACCTCCTCCCAGTCTCTGTCCGTGTGGCAGACACACTTTGTGTTTTTAAGACTAGATTAAAAACGTTTCTCTATGATAAAGCCTATAATTAGGTTCGTTCGTTCGTTCGTTCGTTCGTTCGTGCGTTCGTTCGTCGCTTGTTCGTTCGCTGCTTCGTTCGTTCGTTCGTTGCTTTGTGTCGATCAATTCGGAGGACTCGCTCCTCCGCGGCTGGGGCGTCGCAGGCTCTCCGGAGCCTTCGTCCCCTTAAGTACAGACCGTTGCTTCGTTCGTTCGTTCGTTGCTTCGTTCGTTCGTTCGTTCGTTCGTTGCTTCGCTTGTTCGTTGCTTCGTTCGTTCGCTGCTTCGTTCGTTCGTACGTTCGTTGCTTCGTTCGTTCGTTCGTTGCTTCGTGCGTTCGTTCATTCGTTGCTTCGCTCGTGCTTCGTTCGCTTGTTCGTTCGTTGCTTCGCTCGTTGCTTCGTTTGTTCGTTCGTTCGTTGCTGACTAAATTACCTCCCTCAGGCTGTCCGGGTGCATGTTGGGACCAGTGGCCGGGCTGACAAAAGGCCGTGGCTCTGTGAGACAGCGTACAGTCACTCCTAATCCCAACCTACAAAGTCACTGGGTTGGGCTGAATAATGGGTCAGAGGGGAGGGGGAACCCTCCTCCCTCTCTTCCCCCTTTTGGTTGTGTGGGTTTGTGTCACATCATTGCAATTGTAACTAGCACTGTGCCTGCCATTATAAGGCCTGCCACTAATTCGAACTCCGGGGATCATCCCCGGAGTTTCTTTTCTGTCTCCCACTCCACAGTTCCAGTTCCTGGAAACTCGACAACCTAAATACCTAAAACTCGACAACTCAGCTGCTGGGATTGCTACTAAAACCCGACTACTCAGCTGCAGACCAAGAGTGTGACCCCGGACCAGGCCTCCATGAAGCACACCTGTGGACCTGCCTGGATCTCTCTGTGTCTATCTCTTGTTCTCTCTTTGTTCCTTACTGTCCCCCCGACTCGGTCGAGGCAGCACGGCTGTTCACCCCAGAGTCAGGATCTGCCTGACGTTTCCTCCTCCTTAAGAGGGGGTTTTTCGTTACCATTGTAGCAAATTGCTTGCTCAGGGTGGGGGCCTCGGGCCTGTGAGGTATCCACTCGAGTTCTCTCGGGGGGGTACCTCACAGGTACAGGTTCTGCTCGGGTTCTCTCTCTCCTCCCCCCACCCCCCCTACCCTTACCTCCCCCTCCCCTCCCCTTCCCCTCCCCCTACACACGCGTGCGCATGCAGCGCCTGTGTGTGTGTGTGTGCGTTCGTTCGTTCGTTCTTGTACATACGCATGCGGGACCTGTGTATGTGTGTGCGTGTGCCCCTTGTTGTCTTTCCCTTGTCTCTCCCTTGTTTCTCCCTCTCTCCTCTCTCTCTCTCATGGCTCTTTAGCCTTTGTAAAGTGTCTTGAGATAACTTGTTATGATTTGACACTTTAATA
The DNA here is from genome assembly GCF_963921795.1 of Nannobrachium achirus. Classification (NCBI taxonomy): domain Eukaryota; kingdom Metazoa; phylum Chordata; class Actinopteri; order Myctophiformes; family Myctophidae; genus Nannobrachium; species Nannobrachium achirus. The sequence continues at coordinate 17,093,727 of NC_137814.1, forward strand.
AAATTGAATTGAATTGAATTGAATTCTTCAGAGTATATGCGACCTTCGGTCGCAATAATGCACCCATAAAAAAAAAAAAAGGAAAGAAAGACACACTACTGAGAAGCGTCACATTGAGATGCATTGTGTGCATGTAGATCGGCTATTTTCAAATAGGCGTATATAAGGCTGTAATCTCTCAAGAACAGATTTAGTGCTACACTAGGAACAAAACAGAGAGGGCGCTGTTTTTCCCTTTTCTTTGAGATTGATAAGGCTGGTTGTTGCATGTTTTGTAATAACGATTAGAATCTACCAAGTAGACTAACTAGTAACTAAAGTTCTCAAATAATTGTAGTGGAGTAAAAGTAAAACTGTTGCCTCTGAGATGTACAGTAGTGGAGTAGAAGTAAAAGTATCGGAAATCGGAAATACTCAAGTAAAGTAGGCCTACAAATACCTTAAAATTGTATTGGGAGTAGAGTGCTGTATTGTTTACATATGAGCTGGAGGGGAGCGATTTACATTATATTAGCCTATTAATTATTGTTTGGTGAGGAGGGGAGCGACTTACATTATATTAGGCTATAAATTAGTGTTTAGTGAAAATGGGCCTGTGCCTAGGGCCCAGTTTGACATTACCGAGAATAAGCGAGAGCCTTTTGGATGTTGTCGCTGTAAGGTAGAAAGAAACCTTGTTGTATGTATCTCCGTATCTCAACGTCTTCATGATTTTTCCGGCAATGAACGCTCTATACTTAGTCATACGAGAGTGTCGCACAAAAGTAGAGAAAATAGCGAATGTCCATAATAGTGCCTTGTGTGTGTGTGCGTGCGTGCGTGTGTTAAAGCTATACTGTGTAAGTTCAACTAGTGGTCAGTAGCGGTATTGCTTTTTTCGGCCGTTTTTCGGCCAGAGTCGTCGCGGACCACCGCCGCAGACCACCGGAGCGGCGCCGCAAACCACCGCGACCGATAGTAATCCGTGGAGGGGTAGAACGCATGGTAGAACGTAATTTTCTGGCCAGGATTTGTGGATTAAGAGGTTAAAATCCTTCACCATGGTAAACACTGTAGCCAAGCGGAGGCGCTTCCTGGAGACCAGAGCAGATAAGCTGTGATTGGCCGGTAGTGTACCATGTGTGCATGATCGGCGATGTGATTGGGCAACGTATACACAACATATACAGATGATGCAGATTACGTCATTTTGGCGTGAAATCCGGTCCACGGCCAGGATCATAGAAAACATATAAAGAGAAGGCTTCAGAAGCTGAAAATAACGGAGTGGGTGTTCTAAAACTTTAGCGATTTAACAGTTAGGACAATTTTAAGATTTGTTTTATAAAAAAAGTTACATGGTACAACTTTAAGGCATTCACAAATAGTGATTTTTAGTATTCTAATTATTCGACCTCAAAGTATTCGAATAGTCGAATATTCAACAGGACTGGCCAAACAGTCAAATATCAAGTAAGCAAAAGGCGAACATTGTGAAAATAGACGATCTACATGCTCACAACGCCTCGCGTTGCGAGGCTTTGTGAACATGTAGATCGATATTTATCTGTGGAACCGAGTCACATTAAATGTAATACCTACAATTCCAAGTGCTTGTCAGGGTGGGGGTCCCCAGTTCAAATATGTTTATTTTGGGGGTCGCGGCCTAAAAATATTTGAGAACCCCTGGTATAGGGCATTAACAAATTCATCCACCAGGGGCATTGACAACTCAATCTTATGACTTCCATCTAGCCAAGTTTTATAAACTATATATTTTTTAAAGAATAAAAAAAATATATAAAAAAATAAGCGAATATCCGAATTCGGTGAATAACATTGAATAGTGACTTTGATATTCGAATATTCGAATATTTGGTGAATGCCCTATGTGCCTTGTGTTTGCGTGCGTGCGTGCGTGCGTGTGTCTGTGTGCACGCGTGTACCTCAGACTTGATCTTGTTGTCTCCGAAGCAGAGGTGCTGCAGGTAGGCAGCAGCGTTGGACTGAACGGAGGGGAATTGATGCTGAAGCATCTGGATCACCTCTGGAAGCTCCGGGTCTCTCCATCCAAACTCCCTACGGAGAGAGAGAGAGAGAGAGAGAGAGAGAGAGAGAGAGAGAGAGAGAGAGAGAGAGAGAGAGAGAGAGAGATGGGGGGGAGAAAAACAGAATGAACAAGAGAGAACAAAGACGTTCAATTCAATACAACGTTATCGTCTACTTGCCCAGTTCACAAATATACAGCACAGCGAACCCAACCGTTATGGATGTAAATGAAGAGCAGCAAACACCATGATACTATTAGATCAGTGGTTCTCAACCTTTTCAGGCCGCGACCCCCACAATAATAATTTTAACTGGGAACCCCCCCACCCTGACGAGCCCTAAGAGTTGAGGCATTACATTTTGTATAACACGGTTCTCTTGTGAAAATAGCAGATCTACATGCTCACAACACCCCTCGTTGCGAGGCGTTGTGAGCATGTAGATCTGCTATTTTCACAATTTCTGCCTCTGATATTTGTCAATTTGGCCAATGTTTAATTTGTCATTTTAGAGGTGTTAAAAAGTCCAAATTGTCACTTTAGAAATGTGCAGATACCCTCTATACACTTAAACTTCCTGTTGGTTGGTTTACTGTTGAGTGAGAAAACAATATTGCACATTAAGTGAGTCATCTTGTACCCAGGGGTCCCGAACCACAGGTTGAGAACCACTGCTATAGAGAGAGATTGAGAGAAAGAAAGAAAGAAAGAAAGAAAGAAAGAGAAAGAAAGAAAGAAAGAAAGAAAGAAAGAAAGAAAGAAAGAGTCCCTGCAGTGACATTGCCTACAGTAATAATAATGTCCCAGAAGGGATATTTGTCTTTACAAGTCTGTTCGAAAAAACAATAACAACAACAAAACAAAAACCATATGACACAAAACAACATATCACAAAGACAAAACATGAGGTCCCCCACCCCCCCCCCGTAGACAGAAGACCAGCAGTTTGTTTAGTGCCGCAACGGCCGAGGGGACCAAAAACTAATGCTAAAAAAGAACCTTTCCCCACGTCAGGGTTCCGTATCTTCACCCAGATGGCATGAGGTGGAAGCAGCGATACAGGGGATGATCAGTGTCAGTGTCAGTATGAGCTAAAACAATCACATGTACCACTGTTGTTTCTAGGCGTGTAAGATATCGTAGGTGTCGTAGCTGTCTGGCAGAAACCGTGTATCTCCACAATCCAACGCTGCCTGTTTTTTCATCATTCAATGCCCTAGTTTGTTGTAAAAGGAGCAGGGACGTGCAGAGAATGTTAGAGAGGCAGGGGCTGACATTTCTAAAAGGGCTTGGGGGAGAAAATATTGAAAATAGCAGACCTCCAAGCTCACAACGCGCCGTGCTGCGACACGTTGGGGCCTTTTCCACCGGCAAAGAACTGGTTCCAGAACCAGTACCGGTTCAACTTTCTTGGGAACCTTGGTTCGTTCTTGGGAACCTTGGTTCGTTCTTGCGAACCGGCTTGCTTTTCCACCAGATTGAACCAGAACCAAGGATTTGGCTCTGGAACCACAAAAACCAAGGATTTTGTGCTTCCAGTTCCGAACCAACTTTTACGGTTCGGAACCAACTCCGATTCTCGGTGGAAAAGCACAACTCTGGTTCATCCCATAGACGGGAGAAAGAACCTGAACCGGTTCTTTGCCAGTGGAAAAGGCCCCGTTGTGAGCTTGGAGTCCACTGGTTGAAAACCACTGGACTAGTGGTTAAGATATGCATGTGTTTTAAGGCAAACAAAAAACATATCCTAAGAAAAAGAGAGTAAAGTGTGTCAAGCGATCTACAAGCTCACAGAGCTTGTACTGTAGATCACCCATTTTCACTATTTCAGAAAATTGGCGATCCTATTTCCTGAAAAAAGAACATCTGTTCCAATGATCCTATATGTAGTTATTATTTACTCACAATCTCTTGGTAATGCTTTTTACTGTTCAGTATTTGCAAAACCCCCCAGACAGACTTCATCACGTTCACTTAAAATAAAATGCCAAAACGGCAAAAGATCTCCGATCTCCAACCCTACGCGTCACATTGTGACGTCACATGTAGTGAGCGGGTTCCTTAGGAGGAGTCTAAATCGACCCATACAAAACTCTGACTCTAACAGTATGCAAATACATTTTGTATACTGTCAGAGTTAAGGGGAGACCTTAAGATTTAGAAGTTTGAGAAACAAGTTTCAAATGTGTACATTATTTCGCAAAGTAAAGCCTTGCTTCATCACACAAGGCCGTCGCACAAAAATAGTGAAACAGCAGAGCTACAAGCACACAACGCCTCGCACCGCGAGGCGTTGTGTGCTTGTAGCTCTGCTGTTTTCACTAGTTTAAATCATTTTTAAAATGATAAATACAAAACAAACGGTTTTGGACATACAAGGTTTCCACCCGACAACGACGATATTCAATTTTAAAAGAAACCTCTCACACCTATGCCAACATGGAGATACAGTACAAGGTTTCTGCCCGAGAACACGACATAGTGGCGTGGTGAATCCTTTACTCTAATTGGCCAGCTGCCCGCACCGGCTCTCCCATAAGTGTCTTTGCCCGGGGCGTGTGTTACACTGAACACTGTCCAAATGCTGAGTGTGTGTGTACTGTAACTCTGTGAGTGTACGCCGTCTGAATACATTAAGCACACTCTCACATTTACAAATGCACAAATGAACACTGAGGTTTGTTTTACTGTGCAGGAACACACACCCAAAACTTATAACAATACCTATGTTCTATACCTCCACTCAATGTCTCTCCATCTCTCTTTCGCACGCGCGCCACACTCTCTCACTATATCTCGCTCACATATATTCTCAGTTTCTCTCTCTCTCTCTCTCTCTCTCTCTCGCACGCACAGACGCACACACTCTCTCAGCACGCACGCACGCACGCACGCACGCACGCACGCACGCACGCACGCACGCACCCGCACACACGCACACACGCACACACACACACACACACACACACACACACACTGACAGCTGGTTAGCATGCAGCCCCGGATATGGCAACCAAGGTTTACGTTTCTATAAATATCATGTGAATTGTCATAAGCTCGTGTTTGTTGGCTTGCAGCTTAATTAGCCAGTCACAATGCTTAAGTCATGCTCGACTGAGCTGTCAGGTGTATACAGTATGTACTGCGTGCGTGTGTGCCTGCGTGTGAATGGGATGGACTGGTATGTCAGAGGTGGACCCTCTCTAAGTGTAAAAATGGCAGTGGTGTAAAAGTAACAAGGTACTCAAGTACAACTGAGGTATGTTTACTTTACAGGAGTATTTCCAATTTTCAGTTCTTTTAACTTCTACTCCACTACATCAGGCAAATATTGTACTTTATATTATTATAGGGCATAGCAGTGGGTGTGGTTTACTGGTGCCACTAAAAAAACTTCCATTAATTTCCCCCATAGCCTTTTACACAGAAACAGAGGTGGAAAAAGTACTCAAATGTTTTATTTAAGTAAAAGTATCAATACTGTAATTTAGAAATACTCACAAGTAAAAGGCCTGTGTTCAAATGTTACTCGAGTAAAAGTACAAAATTATTGGCATTAAGGCTGGGCAATATATATCGAAAAATTATCGATATCGAGGTATCAACATGCAAGGTACGAAGATGGATTGAAATGAGGTATTAGTGTATGTGTCAAATTAATTAATAGACACACTATGCATGCACGTAGCACATGCAAAAAAGCAGTCCATCTGTAACCAGGTGTGGTTATTTCAATAAAACTATTGTTGGAAAATGGAAATAAGGCATTTAATGTGTTTATTCTATGTGCACTGTGCAGTATGTGTGCATGCATGGATATGCTATTCATTATCTGGGTTAGGCAGGCAGTGGACCTAAAGCAGAAAAAGATTAAAAACTATATAATGCAATCATTTTTACTAATATCGTGAGTAATATCGATATCGAGGTATTCAATAACTTTATCGAATACCGAAGGTTTTCTTAATATCGCCCAGCCTTAATTAGCATCAAAATATACTTTAAAGTACCAAAAGTAAAAGTACTAAAAGGTTTGAAAATAGCAGATCTACAAGCTCACAACGCGTCGAGGTGCAACGTGTTGTGAGCTTGTAGATCGTCTATTTTCAAATAGCTTAGGACCTAGGTATAAAATAGGGTTAAAGTGGTAAATGTATGTTTATTAATATTATCATGTATACCTGCAAAGTAAATAGTAACTAAAGTTTAAAATGTAGTGGAGTAAAAGTACAATATTTGGATCCGAGCTGTAATGGAGTAGAAGTAAAAGTATTGGAAATTGGAAATACTCAAATAAAGTACAAATAATACAGAATTGTACTTAAGTAAATGTACTTAGTTACTTTACACCACAGCACAGAAACAAATAAGTTATGGTCATGGTTCACCAGGATCCTGGATGCCTTGTTTCTAGGCTTAAAATAGTTGATATAAATAATTTTGTATGCCCGCGGGCCATTTGCGGCCCACGGGGGGCTACTGTCTGGCCCCCACCAACCCCAGTAATAATGGTAGTATAAGAGCAGCAACAAGTATATCGTCGTTGTCGAACCGTTCGTTTTGTATTTATCATCTAAAACATTTACTAAACCAATGAAAACAGCAGATTTACAAGCACACAGCGAGGCGTTGTGTAGTTGTGGATCTGCTGTTTTCACAAGTTTTGTGCAACGATCTTGTACGATGAAGCAGGGCTTTGCTTTACCAAAAAACTTACACATTTGAAACTTGGAGATACGAGGTTTCTGCCCGACAGTGGCGATATCTGAACTGTTGCTGGAGTAGCGGAAACGCCACCGTCGCCCCCTGCAATGTTGTGACCCTCTGCTTGGTACCCTAGACATAATTCGGACCTTGGGGAAAACTATTTGGGGAACCCTGCTGTATACTATATATAGGACCATTTGAAAATAGCCGATCTACAAGCTCACAACACATCGCAGTTGTGAGCCAGTATCTGATACTCAGTGATATTAGTCTACTCTATAGTCTAGGGTATTGATACTTTTACTGTACTTAAAAAAGTTAAAAAAAAATATATATATGAAAAAAGATGTGAGTACTCCATCGCTGAATTTCTTTTTTTGGTAAACAGAAACATCATGTTTGTCTGCTGTGTCTTTGTTTATTGGTCTCCAAAAAAGCATCTGAAAGCCTAAGGTGGAGTGGAGTGGTGGTGGAGCAGCACTCCTCAGCTCATTACAACACAGCCCACAACACCACTTACAGCTTACTACTACTGTACCACCATAATAATAATAATAACAGCACAAACAGAAAGGCCATGGGCCGTCTTACACTAAACGGTTTGCACTGTGGAACTGATGCTTTATTCAACTCCGTCCCACGGCGATAAAAAACCTCCTACTCCATAAATGTTAAAGGACGACTTCACCCATTTTCAACTATATCTTCGTACAATTGGTCGTCACTAATGCTCATGACAACATGGTTAGGCCTGTCACAATTATTACATAATCGTCTAATCGCGATTATTTGACTTAATCGTGATTATTTTTCATAAATGTCATAATCGTTTCCATGTTGAAAAATGTTCATATATTAAAAAAAAGTTAAAAATTGATGCGACGTGTTGTGAGCTTGTAGATCTGCTATTTCCACTATCCATGTTTTTCAAGTATGAAGCTGTTAAATATCTCAGTAATTTCTTTGTATATTTAGGTTATGTGTCATATCTGTGCAACTTCATGAAGCCTAAAAGCCAAACAGAAATGTAATTGTCAACGCAATTAAATCGTTAATCAAAATTATTTGTGTGACAATTAATCGTCATGTAAAATCTCATAATCTTGACAGCCCTAAACATGGTACCATTTTCTTCTGCTCGGTGTGTGTCTCAGAGGAGGACCGTCGATGATGTCACTGGTAGACGGGTTTCTGAACTGCCCCCTCCTCTGAGACACAGGGGGGGTAGACAAAAATGGAACCATATTATCTATCCTTAACTATTAGCTATTAGCTGTGAAACGTGTCTGTGTGTGCGTGCGCTCATGCATGTGTGTGCTTGTGTGTGTGCTCGTGCTCCTCTCAGAGCTCTGACAGTGGAGACTAATATGCAACATTTGATGATTCAGTGGCATGAGACCAAAATGCAGACAAACTGCCAAGGAGTCTTTGTTCACAGGCAGCCAGGTGGACTATCTCATGTCACCACCCATTTGTAATGCTGTTAGTGTCACAGTCTGCTAGTGTGTGTGCGCGCGTGCGCATGTGTGTGCGCGCTTGTGAATGTGTGTGTGCGTGTGTGTGCGTGCGCGCGGGTGCCTGTGTGTGTGTGTATGCATGTGTGCATCGCTGACAGTCAAAGCGTTTACTCCCACAACACAAGGCGACCGTCTCCGGGCGAAGCCGACAATCAAAGCGTGTAAATGAGGAAATGAAAGTCGTATGAATTATGTATTCCGACCGCGCGACGCAGCGCTGTAATTGAAGAGCTTCGGGGACAAGCTTGGTGGTTGGAGCCGAGATGATGAGGATGATGAGGACTGAGTGCTGTGCTGTGCTGTGAGATTGTAGATCTGTTATTTTTAGAAAAATCTTGATTTATTTGCAAGTCTTTGAATATAATTTTTAAAAGTGAACATTTGTATCTCAAAACATTTTGTATTGAAATATAGTACCCTGTTTTTATATCCGTCCTCCTCCTCCTCCTTTAACTTTTTGGGTGCTTTGCTGCTACCTTCTGTGAGCACCTATGATTTACCTTGTTTTTCGCTTTGTACTGTATCTCAAATATTTGCTTCTGGGTGGTCCCTGGAACAACATATTTTGAGATGGGGGGGTCCATGGCCAAATACATGTTCATTTTGAGGGTCCATTGACATGAAAAAGTTTGAGAACCATTGATTTAGAAGAAGGGTTTAGAAGACATTTTATAGAATCGGGTCAAATATATTCATATTATACTTGCACGAATGTTCACGAATTTTTTTAAATAGCAGATCTACAAGCTCGCAGAGCGGTACTCGGTGGCCAAAAAATGTACTTAGAGTATGTAGAAAGTAGTCATTATGCAGAAAGTCTCATTTCACAAGTTATCAAGTGTATAAAATAGCAGACATTGTATATAGAACTGAAGAGGAATGTTAATAATAATCAAAATCAGTAAAAGTACACTATTTGCGTCTGAGATGTATTGGCGTAAAAGTGCTGAAATTTGGAAATAAAAGATACCTCAATATTGTACTTAAGTTTTTTATCTGTTATCTAGCCCAGTGGGAATGGGCCTTTACTCTGCTACATTTCAAATAGAAACACATTGTACTTTTGAACTCTACTACATTTGAAGGGAATATTTTATTACTGTAGGACCCAAGCATAAAACACAGACCTATTTCAAAATGACGCGTCGTTGTGAGCTTGCTGTTTTCACTACTCCTGATAGTTCAGAACAATTCTGAACATTTCTGAAAATGTAGTTTTGGTCATTTGTACTTTTGGATACTTGAGTATTTAATTGATTATCATACGTTGTCCACCACTGCAGTCTGGCTGACAAACAGTAGCACATTAGCCCACAAGATGGTTGAAACTGCACCGGTCCATGCATGGGCGTCACAAGGGGAGGGAAAGTGGGACTGAGTTACTAGGGCCCAAGGTGGAGGGTCCTTAAAGGAGTAGTTCACCCCCAAAATGACTTTTTTTCTATTGATTAGTCACGCCATGGAGTTCAATAATATTTTTTGGTTGACAAAAATTTGTTTAGAGTATTTACCCCCATTGATTCCGGATGGGGACCCGTTTCGAAACGGGTCCCCATCCAGAACGAATGGGGGTAAATCTATTGTTATCACATTTTTGTCTTAGGAATGCGACAAAAAACTAAAAATATTATTGAACTGTAGTCTCCATGGCGTGACTAATCAATAGAAAAAAATCATTTTGGGGGTGAACTACTCCTTTAAAACCCATTCTGTGCCCCAGAAATTAACGGACTAAAATGTCCAGAGTGCCTCTCGCTGGCTCCATTAACGGCCTGTCTCTTATTTTGAAGGCCAGAAGTCCATAGCGTTAACACTTCCGGTCTGACGTCATCGCGTCATGACGTCATGACGCTCGTCGTCCACGTGGTGTTGTGTAATGGCGGAACGGAGCTTTTCAACATGTGTTTTATTAGCGAGCATCTATTGCCATCCTCCCACTTGAAAGTGTTGTTTGGAGATAATGGACATTAAAGATGAGATTCCCCGTCTGCCTCAATGTTATGGGATTACTATTTTGTGCTCGTGGATCCGTGATGATGAGAAATCAGCGACGGAGATCGGCTCGGAACCTTCCGCCATTGTACCCGGTAGGATAACCGCCGTTACAGTAATATATTACTTTTCGCGAGTATACTCGGGATCGGCACTCTGGGTACTCAAGTACTTTTCACGAGTATTCTCGGGAATGGCACTAAATCGGTTAATAGTTTTATACTTTAGATATTGAAAAATAGCAGATCTATAAGCTCAAGCTGCGAGCTTGTAGATCTGCTATTTTTGAAAAGTCGTGAAAATGTGTGCAAATATTTGAATATATGTATTTTTTAAGCGAACATTTGTAACTCAAATTTAGCTTCTGGGGGTCCCTGGAACTACCAGTAAATATTTTGAGAAGGGGGTCCGTGGCCAAATACATATCATTTTGGGGGTCCTTCACATGAAACAGTTTGAGCACCACTGACATAGAAACATGTATTATCTTCTATTTTTCAATAGTTAAAGCACAAAATAATGCGTAATAATGCGTCCCCCTATGAAGAACATTCATGGGGGGGCCCGCAGTGTGAATCCTTGTACCCAGGATCCAGAATATGGTGCGACACCCCTGGGTCCATGTAATTGTAATGCGTTCTCACTTGCTCTCTCTCTCTGTATCTCTCTCTCTCTCTCTCTCTCTCTCTCTCTCTCTCTCTCTGTGTATTGAACCCTGTATGCCTCTCTGTCTCCCTGAGTTGTGTAGTCAGTCGCGTGTGGTCGATGTTTAAGTAAACAAAGTAATGAGACGGTACCCTTATCTGCCCTCCAGTATTACGCACACACGCACGCACGCACGCACGCACGCACGCACGCACGCACGCACGCACGCACGCACGCACGCACGCACACACACACACACACACACACTACGGCACACTCATTAAGCCCCATAGTGTTAAGCCTCTAAAACGTGTATGCGTTGTTGGAGATGAAATGCCTTGTGACAGATGTTTTACAGCGTGGAGGCCATGCTTGACGGCCTCACAAACAAATGTGATTGGAATTACGACGTGTCACAGCGGAGCTGCTTCTGCTGCCGAGTCTATTATCACTGTGTTGCACATCTGCAGCCTCCATGGTCTCACAAGCAGTCAATAAGCAATCTGTTTATCCTGGTTGTAAGTATCTGAAACCCAAACATAACATCAGCTCATACTGTACGCCATGTCCACACAATGTTCTATCTATGTATGATGTATGTATGTGTATGTAGGTGTATGTATGTATGTGTATGTATGTATGTATGTGTGTGTGTGTGTGTGTGTGTGTGTGTGTGTGTGTGTGTGTGTGTGTGTGTGTGTGTGTGCGGATGCGTATGCGTATGCGTATGTATGTATGTATGTATGTATGTATGTAGGGTTAGGGTTAGGGTTAGGGTATGTACAGTATTTATGCGGGTAATGTGGGTAATTAATGTATTTGTGCAAGATGACCCTGCTATAAAATGTGTGTATTACGAATTATTTTTCAAACAGTTCAATCCAAAATATAAGGCTCATGGCTGGCTGCAATTACGGAACTGCTTGTCATTAAAGCGTGCACGTCATCACTGTCGGGCAAAAACATTGTATCTCCAAGTTTCAAACGTGTTTTTTCGTAAATTAAAGCCCTACTTCATCATCATACAAAAGTATTGCACAAAAGTAATGAAAATCGCAGATCTACAAGCACACGACTAGTATAGGGATGGAGCCCTAAACAAGGGTAGCTCGATAACCGGATAACAGATTTATTGAGTATGACGGAATCAATAAGCTTTGGGTTGGATTATTACAGTTCTATCCATAATATAAAGCCATTTAACACTTATTGCACACTAATGAATGATTGTTTTAATGATATTTAATTATATTTGTTACTTTTGTCAATCGTCATCTTCCTAGATGAAGGTCAGCCACAAATTCACAGTTGCAACAACTGGCCAATAAAAAAAGATACCAGTTCTGTTCTGAATTTGTCATCTCACATCTTTCCACAAAATATTAGAAAACGCTCAATTGTGGGCTCGATAGGGAAAGCCCGGCTCAAAAGGCAGGATCGATAAGGTGCTCATTATCAATAAAAATGAACGAGCTCCATCCCAAGGAAACAGTGGTAGAAACAACAGCAGCACAGCTCTGGCACAGCGGCGAGGTCAGACCAGGTCATGCACAGCAATATGCTATCAAATGGAATTGTTTTAATCCGCGTCCATTACTATAAATATCGCATCTCAGTCCCTGCCTGTGCCTAGAATGGTAGCTAGAATTAGAAACAGGGAAAAATCTCTTGATATGAACGCACGCGTGTTTGCGCGTGCACGCGTGTGTGTGCACGCGCGTGTCTGTGTGTGGTGTGCACGCTGTGTGGGGGTGTATTTTCCAGAGAGTGTAGGTTGGGCATAATGGGATGGCTGACAGACTGGCCTACTGAGACTCTAGCTGAACGAAAGGTCAGGAGATGTCAGTCGCATGCACACACACACACACACACACACACACACACACACACACACACACACACACACACACACACACACACACACACACACACACACACACACACACACACACACACACACACACACACACACACACACACACACACACACACACACACACTCCATCATAAGCCAATGACTCCACCACAGAGGACCATAGGGACCAACAGGAGATCCTGGCTATGCTTATGAGCATTCAATGAGGCACTTTTATGATTGGGTTACATCATCATATCACACCACAGGTCTCTGTGTCAAGGCCCACAACATTTGCATATGTGGTTCTCAACCTTTTCAGGCCACAATTAACCCCCAAAATAATCATATTTTAAATGGGGACCCCTCCCTGTGAAAATAGCAGATCTACATGCTCACAACGCCTCGCGTTTATTTGTGCCCTAAAAAGTCAGGAATTCAAAGTTTACTTGAGTAAAAGTACAAAGGTATTGGTATAAAAATGTGCTTAAAGCACCAAAAGTAGAAAGTACTCATTTGTCTCATTTCACAAGTTTTCAAAAAAAGAAGGAAATAGCAGATCTACAAGCTCACAATGCATAAATGGTAAATGGTGCATTTATATAGCGCTTTTATCCAAAGCGCTTTACATAGATTGTGCATTACATTCACCCATTCACACACCGGTAGTGGAGGAAACCATGCAAGGCACCAAACTACTCACCGGGAGCAATTAGGGGTTCAGAGTCTTGCTCAAGGACTCTTCAACATTAACTCAGGGGGAGCCCGGATTCGAACTGGGAACCCTTCGGGAACCCTTCGTGCTCTAATAACGGTTTCTCTACCCCTGAGCTATGCCGCCCCCAATGCATAGCATTGCAACGCATTGTGAGCTTGTGGATCTTCTATTCTCAAATGGCCGAAATGTATATGTATATATAATACGGGCTGCAGTGGTTAATGCATGTTTTATAATAATCAAAATCTACCAAGTAACTAGTAACTAAAGTGTTCAAATAATTGTAGTGGAGAAAAAGTATAATATTTGCCTCTGAGATGTAGAAGTAAAAGTAGGCTAATGAAAATTGTACTTAAAGGACCACCTCACCTCTAGCCTGATTTCAGACTCTACGCTGGGGCTTTAGTCTGAAGTTGTGGCCATTCTATTTGATTGAAAAGGGGAGGGGATTTAAAATGTGAAATTCCCAATCACAAGAGATCTGGTGGGAGGGGTTGTGTTTGCACACAAAACATTCCCTCCTCCCCCTCCCCTCAATGACATGCACCAAACAGGTCATTGTCTTTGATGTTTCACTGATTAGAGAGAATCACTAACGAGCTATTCGACACTTGTATGGCTCAATCAATGACTGCAGTTCGGAGCCCTTTTGAAGTTCAAAGGGAGCAATTAAGAACTCTGGTGAGCCACGCAGCCACCCCTCCCTCCACTGTTTCTGTTGATTTTCAAAAGCATTGCATTGATTTCATTGGTCGGTTTCGGTCGGTTTGAGAAGCTTTCGGTAGCAAGAGACACGTCATATGACACATCCAGACCAAGAGATGCAGTTCACTCAGAGAGTGGGCGGGTCTATTGGCTGGAGCCAGGCTACCTCACCTCTGGGACAACCAGATCTTTAGTTTTTTGTTGTTGTTTGGGACACGCTCAACAACTGGTCATATGATGCAAAATGCATCATATGACCAGTTGTTGCATGCTGAAATACTACAATATCTAAAAACACAGATTGAACACAAAAAAGAACTCAGGATTGTGTTGATCGTGTCCCAAACAACAATAAAATAAGATCTGGTTGTCCCAGAGGTGAGGTGGTCCTTTAAGTACAGTACTTGAGTAAATGTTCTTACACCACTGTATAATATCCCACGGTTTCATCCAGGTTTTCTTTTCTTCGTTTTTGCTGAAATCTGCATTCAAATGCACACTGACAACCACTTCAGTTATGCTCATTTGATGATGATATGTCTAAAACGCTCATTAACACATCGTTACTAGGCCAGCTGGAGATAGATGCACTTGTTATTCAATGCTATTCCCTGCACGTGCACGGACAGCTGCATGCCAGGGTTTCCATTTGTGATTAGCTCCACAAATGTAAAAAAAAAATATATATATATATATACATATATATATATACATATATATATATATATATATATATACTGTGTATATATATATATATATATATATCCACAGTTTCCGACGTCCCATTGTGCATTGCACAGCAGGTGGGCGGCAGTTCCGGCGTCGGCAGCCGAACCGATCTACAAGCTCACAACGGTCGCATCTGCGACGCAACTTGAGCTTTTATGTCAGCTGTTCTCAGCTGTTTTCTACATGCTTACCGGATGTGTCCCACACATAATTCTACTGGCACTTGAATTAAGAGATTGTGAATGTGATTGTCATTAGAATGTTACTGTAATCCACAAAAGTGAGACTGTTAATTCCTTGTGTCAATAGCTTGTGTGTTTATCAGCAGTTGCCAGTTAAGCTTGTTTGATCTGCATTTGCTTTAACCCCACAGCGATTGCAGTAATTTCAAGTTCCCTATAACCAGCAATGTATGAGTGATATTTCTGTGTATCACATATACATTTATTCCAAGGCAACGTCTTCACTCTTCCATAGAGGGAGAGAGCCTAGATTGCACTGGGGAGCAGGGGACCAGGCTTGCGCAGCCTGGTCTTAAAGGCAATGGCATCTGGCACGGTGATTGGTTTTATTAATGTAACGCCCAAACCACACCTATGCATAATGTAACGGGTAGCCAGTGGTGGGAAAAGTACCTACTCACTACTTTTATGTAAGTAAAAGTATCAATACTACAATGTAGAAATACTCTGTTACAAGTAAAAGTCCAAAATGTAAAAGTATGAAAATGTACTTAAAGTACTAAAAGTAAAAGTACAACATGTTTGAAAATAGCAGATCTACAAGCTCACAACGTGTCACATTGTTGTGAGGTGGTAGATCGCCTATTTCCAAAAAGCCTAGGTGTAAAATAGGGCTAAAGTGGGTTATCTATGTTTTATAATTTATACCTGCAAACTTGTGCAAAGTAACTGGTAGTAACTAGTAAGTTTTCAAATAAATGTAGTGGAGTAAAATTACAATATTTGGATCCGAGATATAGTGGAGTAGAAGTAAAATTATTGGAAATTGGAAATACTCAAGTAAAGTACAAATACCTCAAAATTGTACTTAAGTACAGTAAATGTACTTAGTTACTTTACACCACTGCGGGTAGCAGGTCTTTTAGGAATAAGGCTGGTGTCGGAAGATAACAACTTGGCCAAGGGAACCCCCCTTACGCCATGCAAAATCCACAAAGTGTGGTATACGTAGTGACTTGGGCGCAAAATAAGCCCTAGTCTTAGTCTATAATGTTGATTTAAGATTGATCTTCGTGAGTTGTTAAAGAATGCAGAACAAAAAAAAAAACAGAAATGAAAACAGGTGACCCACCTCCCACGAACACCACCCCACATACTCCACACACCCCAACACACACACACACACACACACACCGCAGCACACACAAACCACCCCAGCATAGGCCACAAGGCTCCCTTTGATGTCAGTTGACTGTCAGCTGGAACGGTGCTTTGTTTGCGTGTCACCAAGGAGAGGTTAAGGAAAGGCTAATGAAGACACTCACAATGAAACAACAGGGACACTGGAGGAGCACGGCGACAGAGAACGCACATGACAATAACTAACACATACAGAGAGCCATGTGTTGTCCATGGATCAGATGATGACATGACACCAGACGAGATGAGACAAGATGAGATGACTGGGTAGATGGAGAGCCAATGGAGAGGAGATGAACGTTTTCAGAAGAATTCTGTCTCACTGGCTTAATTTACTCCAAATCAATTATAGTATTGATATTCCATTACTCCAGTTCTGGGAAAGAGTTCAGGCAACATAACCAATCCATCGGAAGAGATATAATTAGATGACAGTTATAACCTTAAATTGACACGCATATCCTCACAACTCCACAGCCCCCCACATCACAAAACCACATAGTTTATCTGCCCGACTTTAAAGTGAAAACGGGGATCATAAAAAAAACAAGCCTTTACTTTTTATTTTTATCTGATCTACTCCTCGACTCTGAGTCCAAGACATGACTAACATGAAAGGCATGTCTTCAACATGAGGCGCTATTTATATAAATGGATGACAATACGATGGGACACGTGCTCTGTCATGCTGCTTGCTATCGGTGTCATAAACGTATATATGTATATATAGAATATAGAGACAGATGAGAGACAGGCGCAGTGAATGGCAGATAGATAAGTAGATATATACATATAGGATGTGGAAATACAAAATAAATAAATAGGTTGGATTACTTTGTCATTCTTTGCTCGGCTTGGTTTTGATTCCACACAAGGAATTCTGGATCGAACCTATCGAAGGGGGGACAGGCAGAGAGAAACAAGACAGAGAGGTATATGTGGTAAGGACTGTTTTCTGTTGGTTCTGTCAGGTTCATCAGATAATAATGAAGCGTTCATTCAATAGAAATGAGTTATTATCAGTGATATCAAATATAGCCAGCGGACTATAGGCGTTCTCTCTCAGCAAATTATGTGGTCATCAGACAGCGGGGGGGAAGGGGGGAGGGAGGGAGGGGAGGGGGGGGTGGGGTGGGGCGAGGTCATGCCGGCAGAATGGTGGGTATGTCGGGTAAAGAGAGGGTCAAACTCCGCTCATAGACAGCGCTTTATGTCGTAGTTTCTTTTTATCAAATGCCGTCCACATATTAAAATACGTGGGGCCTTCGAATGCTACACCGGCGAGAGATCACATCACCGACCTGCTGCAGTCATCTTTATTCCAAGAATATGATGTAACTGACAGGCCAGTGGTTCTCAAAGTGGGGTCTGCTTGTCTTTTGGGGGTCTCTGGCACAAAAGTATTTTCAAACAGAGGGGTCTGAATGGACAGATAGGGCGGATTCTGAAGGCTCATAGGGGCGGATTCTGAAGCGGAGGTGGATTCTGAAGGTTCATATTACCCAATAGAATCATGGCACAAATGTCATGGGCACGCTCCAGGTAGGGAGCGCTCCGTTGTGTGCACTTGGACCGCGCAGAATGCTAACCTGTCGACGCTGGTGAGTAGCTAACCTGCCGACGCTGGTGAGTAGCTAACCTGCCGACGCTGGTGAGTAGCTAACCTGCCGACGCTGGTGAGTAGCTAACCTGCCGACGCTGGTGACCCGAAAACAAGCGCTCCTTCCACAAGCGTCTCCTACGGATTCCAAAAAAGCCCTGTGCACAGTCCTTCAGAATCCGCCTATATGAGCCTTCAGAATCCGCCTCCTGGGTTTCTGTGGTCTGCATTCAGACCCTATTGTTTTCAAAATGGTGGTCCGTGGTCAAATATGCTGTATCAATTTCGGCTTCCTTGACATGAAAATGTTTGAGAACCACTGAACTAGGCTACAAGCTTCCTCCATCACTGTGTGTGTAGCTAGCCATACAGTACCTATACAGTACTGTACTGTGCTATATGTCACATTGCTACTGTGTTCAACGACAGCCATTTTCTATCCTGCTCAATTGCTGTACTGTACACCAGTGGTTTTAAACCTTTTTTCATATCAAGGACCATTATATATTTGGGAATTTGAGCCACAGACCACCATTTGATGAGATTTAGCCTCTCAGACCCAAAACTTGGAATGTTGTGTTGTTGTTGGATAGGATTTTGTCCACAATTCCATGTGGTAGCCTTAGCCTATTGATGTTGGTACCATAGGAGAGATAACAGGCAAACGTTGACCAAACCTGTTGTGTAGACTTCTTGTAAAACCTAACTCTTGAGAGCGTAAAATGAAACCAAATATTTGGTTTCATTAATACACTTTCAAGAGTTAAAGATCCACAAGGGTACCAACTATCCATCATTTAGCTGGGGACCACCTGGAGGACCTCCACTGGTTGAAAACCACTGCTGTACACAGCTGCAGCCACTGTAGTAGCCACAACTGTGCGTAATCTCGGCGTCAGCAATGCGGGATTTGTTTCCAGAATAATTCCTCTTTTGGGGATCGATACCAAGAGCATAGGCAGCCGACCCTCCCTTTGACACAGAATGGACATGTAGCCAGCAGCAGACACACACAGGGCAGATTGACTGCGCTCGCTATAAGCATCCACACTGACTGTGCATGTCGTGTGAGGGTGGGGTGCAGCGGAATGCAATGCATCATGAGTCAGCCCGTTGCAAAGAAGTGCACAAAGAGGCCCGCGGAGGCCGCCAGGCTGAGGGCCGATGGAGAGTGAGGCGAAACAGACAAAGTGCAGATGTGTGCCGATGATAAGAAAAAGAAAGAAAGGAGTGAGAGAGAGAGATGGACGAATGAGTGAAGTCATGAAAGAGTGATGATGAGACACCTTTCCTCTTTGAAACATTGTGATTGTCAAACAATAAAGCAATCCAAGTGCACAAACGACATCCTCATTAAGAGATAGGGAATATAATTTGTCCCGGGGGGGGAACAAACAAATGTAAACTCTGTTCTGTTCTCTGGCACCTGAGCCGGCAGGGTCGTGGAGACAGATATAGTATATATTTTTGGGCTTTAATGAGGCTGGCTCTATCTTTGACAGGCTGTTTGTGAAGGTCATTAAACCCCGGAGACTGCTTGTGTAGCAGAGGAATCCAAGAAGCAAATGGAATTGCTGCTGAAACTTGTTTACGACTAGAAGCAAATGTAGACACAATAAAAAACAGCTATTAAAGTCTAATTCTGTCCGTCTGTATCTCTTGTACTATTTCTCCATAACTCTCTTGCGCTCTCTCTCTCTCTCTCTCTCTCTCTCTCACACACACACACACACACACACACACACACACACACACACACACACACACACACACACACACACACACACACACACACACACACACACACACACACACACACACACACACTGAACTCGCGGCTTAAAAGCAGACTTCAAATACTCTTCAAGTAAGGCCCCCATGCGTAGAGTGCAGAGCAGTGCCGGGCTCCTTGCAGCGTGCACAGATGTTCAGCATAGCAGTGTGAAAGAACAAGCCTTCAGAACCAGGCAGAGGAGAGGGGGACAGTGACAGATGTGACGTGATGTGTGCCAGTTACTGAGACCCAGATTCATACATACAGCCTCTATCCCCACTGCCCGCCATCTTGTCTTGTAAAAAAAACGTCGCATCAATACATTAACCACTTCAACCCCAGTGTCCCAATTCAGGGCGCGGCATGACACGTTGACGACAACAGCTGTCAACGGATATGGACGTAGGGATGGGACGATAAGCGATATTATCGTTTATCGTGATAAAAAACACTCACGATAATCGTATCCTGGAGATTTAATTTATCGCGATATCGTCCTCCATCATGCACTGGGATCAATTCACCTTTTATTTGCCGAGCTGCATATCCGGTACCACTTAAACCTTCTATAATTGGTCTTTTTTTCACGCTCTATCAAATGTCTTTGCCAAAAAATAGCCGATCTACAAGCACACAAAAAATAGCCATTCTACAACGCCTCGCGATGCAAGGCGTTGTGTGCTTGTAGATCGGCTATTTTCACTGTATTTCACTATACACGTTTTCCACCCGACAACAAAATGATATATACTGTAGGGGTTAAGTGGTTAATACAGTGCGCTGTGAAACGACTCCCTGTATCCTACAGTGAATCTGGGCTTCAGTACGTTCAGAGAAAAGGGGGGAGGGGGGGAAGGGTCCCGAACGTTGTTTTCTACCAAGCGACAAAACAAA
The DNA here is from genome assembly GCF_963921795.1 of Nannobrachium achirus. Classification (NCBI taxonomy): domain Eukaryota; kingdom Metazoa; phylum Chordata; class Actinopteri; order Myctophiformes; family Myctophidae; genus Nannobrachium; species Nannobrachium achirus. The sequence continues at coordinate 17,114,272 of NC_137814.1, forward strand.
CACATACGTTTTTCTAAAAGAAAAAAAAAAAAAAAAAAAAAGAGAATATTCCTGGCTCACCTGGGGTCCTTCTGGATGCTGTCCACCGACGGAGAGCGGGCGAGGGCCGCCTCCGGGGGCAGGGCGGGGCCCGACTTGCTGTAGGGCGACTCGGTGGACGGGCAGAACTGCAGCGTGCGGTACGGGTTGCCGTAGTCGCCCGCGATGCTGGCCCTCTGGAAGGTCCCGGCGGCGCTCTGGCTCCCCGTCCGCTGCAAGGGGATTGGTTCGACACCGGGGGAAGGCGGGGCTAGAGCGGAGGGGCGGGGGAGAGGGGCGTAGGGACAGAGCAGATAGTTGAGGACCTGGTGGTAGAGCTGGTTCACCACCGGGTCTGGTGTGGCAGAGGGGGAATGTGTGTGTGTGTGTGTGTGTGTGTGTGATGAGGGAGTGGGAGGAGGTTCGGTTTGGACGTGACAGAGTCGAGGGAAAGCGTCGCGAAAAGAAAAACAACCCACGCATGAGAAACAGCATGAGGTAACGGATATGAATACACAAACGCACGTCGCACGCACACAGAGAATGAAAAGAACAACATCAAAAGCAATGGATGGAAAGGAACAAACAAACAGCAAAACCACATGAGAAGAATATATAGGACAGGGAAGAAGTAAAAAGAAAAAAACAACAACACACACACAAGAAAGTTATGAAATACAATCAATAAATACTTGTGGAGGGCATAGTTATTGTACAGTGCAGTACATGTAGTACAGTACAGTTTAGCTCACCAGCTGTGCTCAGCCGTTTGTGTGACGATCGAGCCCATGACAGTGGATAATAACATAAATAAAATAAAATAAATAAGCAAATAAATAAAGATGAAATAAGACATGGTCCATTTTATTCGGGTCACAAATTTAACCCGCAAAGCACCTGTAAACCTTATGCTGAGTCTATTAAAACGAAATGTGTCCCAAAAGGTTCATAAAATGTACTGTAAAAGAGACAGAAAGGCCAACACACCTTGGTCCCCTGCAGTGAAGCCCTCTATCACTCACACACACACACACACACACACACACACACACACACACACACACACACACACACACACACACACACACACACACACACACACACACACACACACACACACACACACACACACACACACACACACACAATGTCACCTTGTTAAACGACACTTCTAGGACCCGCATCGAGGGGCCTGTACTCGACACTGACAAATTGAGCTGGAGCAGAGGTTGGCCCCTGTGTGTATACTATATATATATATATATATATATATATATATGTGTGTGTGTGTATATACCGTATATATTTGTGTGTGTGTGTGTGTGTATATATATATATAATCTTTGAATATATGTATTTTTCAAGCGAACATTTGTGACTCACATTTTGCTTCTGGGGGGGTCCCTGGAACGAAATATTTTGAGATGGGGGTCCGTGGCCAAATACATATCATTTCGGGGGTCCTTCACGTGAAAAGGTTTGAGCACCACTGACATAGAAACATAGGTTTTTTATCAAAAAAACCTTAGAAGGATTTGAAATAGCAGATCTACAAGCTCGCAGTGTGGCACTCGGTGCCAACCCTAACCTCAGTAAAACTATGCCTAAACCTAAACCTACCCTAAACCTAACCTCAGCTAAACTATTCCTATATACACATATGTATATATATATATATATATACTGTATAAGCCTGTGCGTCTACGCGCGTGCGCGTGCTTGCGTGTGTGTTTGACTGGCTATGACCACTCTTTAGACTCTGTACCATTATTTTTTTTTGTTATCAATTATTTTTATTTTCCATAACATAAAATTAGAGACATACATATGAATAGAACAAGAAAAAGTAAAACATTAATCAAAAGAAAAATGCAATTAACAGACAAACACAAACAATAGCAAAACAAGAAAAGGAAAAGAAAACCCACCCACCCCCTTTCCCCGGACCAACACGGAATGTACAATAGTGCATGCCTGTGCTAGGCTGTTACCACTATATAGTGATTTCTTGAATCATAGCCTTAAGCTTATCTGCAATGTCCGACCACATATTAATGTTTTCTTCTTTTGCTCCGTGTAACCTTGCTATCGACTGCTCTAAATATACTATATCTAGAAAGGTTAAGGCCCACTGGCGAAACGTTAACGTATGAGGAGGTTTCCACCGCGTAGCTACCATCTTCTTCGCCGCCGTTAATCCAGCAAAGAAGATGCGCTTGCGTATATTGTTTAGTTGCAACTGTGAGACGTCATTTAATAAAAATAAAGAAGGAGAAGATATGATATTAATACTAAAAATAGTTGAAAGTTTTGAGGCAACCATATTCCAGAATGACGACACATTTGGGCATTCCCAAACCATGTGAAGGAAGGTACCAATACTATTTGAGGCGCAGAGAGTGCAGTTGGGATTATTCAAAATCCTCATAGCACATAGTCTGCGGGGAGTTAAATAAGTCCGATGAACAAAATTTAAATGAATTTGTTGATGGTCTGGATTTCTAGAAGATAGCCTAATGTTAGACCACACTGTGTCCCAACAAAAGTCAGGGTCCAAATTTGGTACATCATTCCTCCAAACAGTATCAACAGATAGGGGCCCATAACTACAGTCTAATAAAAAACCATAGAGGGTGGAAACCAAACCTCTTGTTCTGTTACCATCACAGATAAACTCATGGAAGACTCTGTACCATTATTAACATTGTGGCCCACTGTGTATTTGAGTTTGACACCCCTGCTTTAGACTCCGTACCATTGATGGATATCACTGGGAACCTTGACAAGGCCTTGGGAACTTCACTTGGGCGCTATATGTGACATCAGGCATAAAATGTGCCTCCTACCTGTCTATTCATTATAACATAAAGAACATGACCTTGAAACAAAGCCAGGCTTCAGTGGCCACTGTGCTCTGTGTTGCACGGACAAAACACCTCTCTTAAAGCAGGGCTTTTCAAAGTGGGTGACGGGGCACCCTGGGGTGCCACGACGGCAGTCCAGGGGTGCCGCGAGATCATTTGATAATATTTGGAATGTACTTGGACACACAAAAAATATTTAGTATCATTTTAAACTTGAAGTACAAAGTTATTTTCAGTCAGTTCTAACCAAAATGGCTATTATCTCAACGTTTTCCTCGCAATATAATCACTAAAATATCATCACTGTCGGACAGAAACCTTGTATCTCCAAGTTTCAAATGTGTACGTCTTTTGGTAAAGCAAAACCCTGCTTCATCATACAAGACTGTCGCACAAAACTAGTGAAAACAGCTGATCTACAAGCACGTAGATCTGCTGTTTTCACTAGTTCAGTACATTTTATAGATGATAAATACAAAACGAACGGTTTTGGACATACCGGTATAAGGTTTCCACCCGACAATGACGATATGCTATAAATATAAGGTGCTGGTAGTGAAAATTATAATGTAGGGGTGCCTCGCATTAAAAAAATATTTATGGGGTGCCCTGAGACAAAAAGGTTTGGGAACCCCTGCTCTAAAGTAAAGTGAAAGTGGATGTGACAGTGCAAGTATAGTAGGCTCGATGGCGAGGCCCTGGGGTGTGCCAGACAGACAGTCTGCACTGATACAATATATGTACAATATGGAATTTCTCACATTTATCGATTTGTTTATTTTTTGATGATATCAAAAATCAACAAATCGAAAGTTAATATCAAAGTTACATATCAGCCGATACTTGTGTTTCCAATCCAAGACGAATGAAACAACGTCACAGCTCTCATCCCCCCACATACAGTACACACACACACACGCACACACGCACGCACGTACGCACGCACGCACGCACGCACGCACACACACACAGTAAGGGTTGAAATCCGGTACTGGAAAGGAATCGGAGGAACCGTATCCACCCAACGTTGAGGAACAGGAATTAGTTCCATCACATTTTTGGAACCAATCTTTTTTTTTTTTTAAGGAACGGCCTCAGGTCTAAATTGGTTGAGAGTGAAACAAAAGGAACCAAATGGCATTTGTACAATCTCAGAGTTATAGATCTGTAAGGGTACATTTTGAACCCCCTCAAGTAGGCTAACAAAGGGTCCCCATGTGATGACATGTGAGCCAGGGATGGCCATCGCGGGACCTTTAACTATTCACCACAATTCTAAAATGTGCTAAGAAATTACTGGTCATTCCGCCGTTTTTTAGTTTATTGTTAAGCAGTAATTCCATTAGATTGAAGCCAAACACGGAAATATGCAACATGCCTGTCATGGTCAGCAATGGAACAGGCTGGTGTTAAGTCTTTCAGTCTGTAGTGTGTAATGTGTTGTTGTTTCCACCCAGTAAGCAGACTGAAGTCTGAACCAGACAAGGCTCATGGTTGATTTGCCTCGATTTCAAGGCACCCAGACTAACGCCCATGAGATTAATTGAGATTAATTTACAGTCTTGAACCTAATTAGCTAACAGACTGTGACTGGGAGACAAATTGCCGCAGAGACCCCAATTGGATTTGCATACCTGAGCTGATAACTAGCAGTAAAATGTTGAGATGGTAAGATGCAACTTTTAACACATTCACGGCCAGGTATTAATTCATTAATTCAATATTAATTCAGTTTTTAACTTATTTTCGAGGCTTCATGAACACACCCCCGGTCCAAATGTAATCCGATTACTTCTGGTCGGGCACTGCAGTCGTAATTTCTTTTACCCAGAAGAGAAAAATTATGGAAATGAGCTTCTAGCTAAATCTGTCATGTTGAGACCATATTCAGTTGAATGACTTCACGTTCATGCATTGAATATCGTCATTGTCGGGCAGAAACCTTGTATCTTCAAGTTTCAAATTTGCTGTGCGAGGCATTGTGTGCGTTATGTTGGTGTGCTTGTAGATCCGCCATTTTCACTAGTTTAAAATAATTTTTTTAAATGATAAATACAAAACGAACTGTTTTGGACATACAAGGTTTCCACCCGACAACGACAATATTCATGAATGTGCATTGTCCCGTCTAAAGAAACAAATAAACAACGAAGAAAGAAGGAAACAAAGAAAGAAAGAAAGACAAAAAAATATACCGGCATAGCAGCCGGCCGGTGGCCCGTCACTATGACTCTCTCTGATATAACCTTGTCACATGCCAATATATGGGCATATACTGATGACATCAGGGATCACCATTTACTGTATGGGTATATCGGAAGGATTGGCGATGCGTAGCTGCGAGGGCTGCAATGTAACGGCCTGAACCTCTACTTTTAGTATAGTTATCATCATGTGATGTCATCATCTCCCAGCTCTAAACATCTGTTGCGATATGTAACTATTTCCTGGTCCTCCTGTCTACTGACCTTGGCCCCGGAGGTTGGGTTTGGTGTAGACTCTGTCCTCGTAGATGGGGTCAATGTGGTGTTCCGGTGACTGCAGGGGTCGGAGTTCAGAGCCAAGGTGACTGAGTTGACTGCTGTAGGAAGCTCTGGAACCTGGTCAGCATGGAGGAGATGCAGAAATGTAACAGAGGTAAGCCTGGGCGTAAGAGATATGCCTGGATGTTACAGATAAGCCTGGATGTCAGAGATAAGCCTGGATTCTCCTGTATACTGTATATAAGCTAGAGTACAGTACATTGCACCCTTGACATGAAACCCCTCAGTCACCAAATTAACCCATTTTTGAAAAGTAGTGAAAATGTGTGCAAATCTTTGAATATATGAATATTTTAAGCGGACATTTGTAACTCAAATGTTGCTTCTGGGGGTCCCTGGAACTAAATATTTTGAGATGGTGGTCCCCCCCATCTCGAACATTTGTAACTCAAATTTAGCTTCTTGGGGGGCCCCTGGAACTACATATTTTGAGATGGGGGTCCGTGGCCAAATACATATCATTTTGGGGGTCCTTCACATGAAAAAGTTTGAGCACGCGTCACAAGTCCTTAAATCAATCCTATTTCCTATTTCCTTGCTTGTATGTTAGTCCCTCCCATTGAGGAAATAGAGAAGAGGAGACGTCCCATTGGCCTTTTCTGATGACAACATCACAGGTGATAGGCCAACTCCCAGTGGGCGGGACTAACAGACAATGAAATAGGAAACAAGTGAAGGAAATAGGACTTGAGACGCGGCTGTATGCGTTTTTCAAAAAACCTTAGAAGGTGTTGGAAGACACAATAGAATCGGATCAAAAATATTCAAAGACTTAAACAAAATAATGTTCACGATTTTTCAAAAATAGCAGATCTACAAGCTTGTGAGCTTGTATATCTGCTATTTTTTAATAGTAAAAGCATAAAATAACACGTAATAATGTGTTCCCGGTCTAGATGGGTCAAACACAAGCACAAGTGTTATCCACATACAGCGCAGATCACAGTAAACAACAATAATGAATGAAATGTCCCTGACCTCGTGCCAGGCTGCCAGGCCTCTGCAGGGTGGCGTTGGCGTACAGCTCGTGGGAGATCTTGTAGCCGTCGGGGTGGTGCATCATGCGTTTGGGCGACAGCGTGGCGTAGCTGCCCACGCCCGAGCTGAGCTGGTGCAGGGGAGACGAGGAGTGGTTCCCCCCCGGCGACGCCATGTGGAGCGGGGAGGAGCCGGCAGCGCCCGACGCTACCATGTTGATGGGCGAAGAGGTGCTGGGGGGGACGGCACAGAGGGACAGTCTAACTACAATACAGCACTAGCCTTAGCACACACAATGGCAACAAACATCGTGTGTGTGTGTCTGCGTGCGAGCGATCGATCGCGCACGGCTTGTGTGTGTCTGTGCGAGTGACTGCTTCCACACAGAACTGCGATCAGAAACATGTAGCCTAATCAACAGCTTGGTGAAATCAGCGTGTGTATGTGTGTGTGCCACTGTGCCACTGCTGCCTGGTGTGTGACTTCCTGAAATGTAATCGTTTCAACTGCTGCACGGATTGGATATTTGTTAGACCCACCCCCTGCGCTCATTGAAGGAGCCGCAATTTCAGGACGGTAAACTGCTGATTCATTACACAACACCAGACCAGAGAAACAGTCCACTCTGAGAGTGGGCGGGTCTATGGGCTGGAACCAGGCTAATACTGCACTACAATCAATGAAATAATATCTTGGAAAAAAGCATTCGTGACAATAGGAGAGAGTTAAGCATTTTGAAGATACAACACACTCACAATGTATAATTTATGTTTAAGGCCAAACCGCACCAATGCAACTAGTTGCAACTGCTTGCAAACAAAACAGTTTTAAGGCCATGTCACACCAATGCAACTGCCATAGACCATATTCACACCACGACCATCTTGGATCACATGACTTCCTGGCATAGCAGCCTGCATTACAAACCATTGTGAACTAGAGATGTTACCGATCAATCGGCAATGGATCGGATCGGGCCGATCACAGCGTGATCGGCGATAATCGGTGGTTTAGATCAAAAGGTAAATTCACCGATCCGATCCGATCGGTGCATCCGATCAACCAGCCGTTCAGTATGCCCACTTGAGGCCATTTTGGGGTATTGATTTCCACAGTGCTGAAGGAATAATTAGTTACTGCTATGATAATAAATACATAGTAATGCTGGTAAATAACTATAAGGCAAATATATAAATGAATTCATGAGTGAATTAATTAATTAAAGTTAAAACATTAACATTTAGAAAATATAAATAATATATAAATAATAACTTGATCGGATCGGTGATTGATCGGTATCGGGTGATCAAACTGTTGTGATCGGTGCTCTGTGATCGGTTCCAAAAAACCTGATCGGACCATCCCTACAATGAAGCGATGGTCCCAAAATATGAGTTCTATTCAACCAATTTCTTTTTACCAAATTGACAAATGGGCAGATGACAACGTCAACATCCCAATGGTATATGGTCGGGTCTATCATATAGTAATAGTAATAGTAATAAAATAATAAAAACAAATAGCCCAAGGCCCTACCCAGCTCGTCTAATTAGCATACATTTTAGGCCCTACCCTACCCTAAATGTCGGTCGGGTTCGGGTATGGTCGGGTTCGGGCAGAATTTGAGAACTCTAACTCCTACTGATCGAGCGAAAAGCAACAATAAAACACATTGCACAAGACATAAACCACTGAAACCCAATCATTCGCTGGTCGGCACTTCCGTGGGCTTATCCGAGTGCGAGTCTTATGTTTGTACCCACCTGTAGGACTTGGCGAGTCGGCTGGGGGACTGTTTGGGGGAGGAGACCCGCTGCAGGGTGGCGTAGCTGGGCATGTCGGAGGAGGCTGAGCCCAGGCGCTGGAGCTTTGTGGGGGAGCCCATCTGCAGAGGGGAGCTCACACGCTGGAAACACATGGGGGAGGAAAGTTAGAGTGGTCACTGACTGGGAACATCACTCTCTTTCAGTGGTGTTATAGCCTGACACTCAGCCTGAATTGACATTTCGTTTCACTTCATTATTCAGTCTGAACTCGCTTCCCCCCAGGGCGATTGCAGGGATGGGTGTTGCCAAAAAGAGGCAGTCTTCAGCGATTGCTTCACCGACCAACACATTACATAGTGTTGTTATCATGGTTATGTGCGGCTGGCTAGTGGCTAGCCTGTTGCTTGCTAGTGCTACTTGCTAACCAAAGAAACAGTCAGAATAGGAGCACTACGAACTAGTAATCAAACACAACATAACATGCCTGCTACTAGTGTTTCATAGAGAGATCGATACGATTGCATTTTACCGCAATTTACCGCATTTTACTGCGACGCGATGCGCGGTACGGTACGGCGGCGGCGCTGGTGTACTTGGAAACACTCATGAGTTCTGGGAAACCCCCACCCACGCTGATCACAAGACGCTGATTCACGACGCTGATTCACCGATCGGATTTTCAACCGAGGCAGGCCTCCTCAATGAGAGCGATTCTAGACCTGAATCGCCAAACAAAAAAATTAAAGGGGTGTGGCTAGCGATTCAGGGTCTGGAACTAGGCTAGTGGTGTTAGGCAGTGTTTCTCAACCACTGTGCCTGGGGACCTTTGGTGTGCCCCTGAGAAGGGTCAAGTGTGCCCCTTGAAACTGCTTGAAAGCCAGTATTGTATTTATCATTTTAAAAATGATTTAAACTAGTGAAGTGTGAGGCGTTGTGTGCTTGTAGATCGGCTGTTTTCACTACTGTTGTGCGACAGCCTTGTATGATGAAGCAGGGCTTTACTTTGCGAAGAAACTTACAAATTTGAAACTTGGAAATACAAGGTTTCTTCCCGACAGTGACGATATTTACACCCCCATATTATGTTCGTGTGCCCATGGATTCTTGGGACATGAAAAGTGTGCCCATGCAGAAAAAAGGTTGAGAAACACTGGTGTAAGGTAACTAAGTACCTTTACTCAAGTACTGTACTTAAGTACAATTTTGAGGTATTTGTATTCTACTTGACTGTTTCCAATTTCCAGTACTTTTATGTCTACTCCACTACATCTCAGAGGCAAATATTGTACTTTTACTCCACAACAATTATTTGAAAACTTTAGTTACTAGTTACTTTGTAGATTTTGATTATTATAACAAAACATAAATGTACCACTTCAGCCCCTATATACAATTGTGATTGATGATTTTTATACATTTGAAATACATTTGAGTACTTGTATTTTAAATACATTTTTATGCCAATGCTTTATTTGTACTTTTACTCAAATAATCTTTTTATTACAGACTTTTACTTGTAACAGGCTATTTCTACATTGCAGTATTGACACTTTTACTTAAAACATTTGAGTATATCACTGCACACTTTAACCCATTTAGACCTGAGGCCGAAATCGAAAAACGCTTTTCTTTCTTTCTTCCTTGATTGATTGATGGATGGATGGATCAGTGACCGACTGACTCACTGGCTGAATCACTGACTGACTGACTGACTGACTGACTGACTGACTGACTGACTGACTGACTGAATGAATGATTCATTCATCAATCACTTCTGTCAAAAAGAAAAAAAGAAAAAAAAGAAAAGAAAAGAAAGAAAACACAGAGGGCTACACTCATATAAGCAGAGAATGGGAAAAAAGTACGGTGAATTTAATTTCATAGCAACTGGATCTTCAGTTCCCAATCACACACAACATCATCCTGAATTTTGTCACAGTGTTATTTCTCTGTTCAGCGGTATTGTATAGAATTCAATTTGAAGAATTTTACAGGTTGGGTTATTGTCCTGCCAAATAAATTCCATCTTGTCCTCACAGTATCCCTGTCTGACTGAAAATGTTTATTTTTTTTTACTGAATACCTAACCATCAATGAGCTGATGAATGAAAATGTACACCGTCACCAACCGTTTAGCTATTTAGCAAATGCTCTAATCCAGAGTGACTTAATCCGTATTTATCCTTAGTTACTCGAAACACATTGTAGTGCAAATGGAATCAACCATAATCAATGAATATTATTACTGTAGCTTTTCAAAGAAACAAGGATACCAGTCAACCATCAAACCTAGCATGTGTATAAACAACTATGCTATCTAAATAACATTCTTAGTAGGGGTGTAACGATACATTTTAATAGCGATTCGATACATATCACGATACATGGTGGACAATACGATACATGGACGATATTGGTTCATTCATGGCGATACGATACGATTCGATTCAATGATTTAAAATCGATATTGTAACTATTTGGGAAAAAGAAATTAAATCTGTGTGAAAGGTGTGGATAGTGCAGGTTTTTAAGGGAAACATGTATTATTATGGATATAAATAAGTAAACACAGTGATTATCGGCCGAATACATGGACATTGTACTTTGACAAACCTGCACCTTGTCATGAACCCAGAGATTACACACATTTATCGATAGACCAGTGTAGCTATATGGAAAGGAAAAGTAATTAAACCCCTCCTTTTCATTTTTTTTTCTTAAAAATGCTAAATACAATGCACAAGTAGGTAGTATCGATACAATTGATTCTTTGCACTGCCGATTCGATACGATACAAAATCAAACGAAACGATTTGATTTTAGCTGTTTTCATTTCGATATACTTCGATTCTTTAAGTTAAAAACGACATTTCGATGTAGTTACTATATCGTTACACCCCTAATTTCTTAGCATTTGTGGTCAAGCGAAAACAAATCTAAACACCAACACCTAATTAAGTGAACAAGTAAGTAACATATCCGCATAGTATAACGTGCGAATGCTGCAAGTGAGTTACCGTATAATGAGCAACAGCATATTTGGAAGATCTTGTCTTTAGGTTAAAATAAAAGGAGAAAAGAAAGGGCGTTTTGTTTTTGGCTCGGCGTTCACTTGCAATACCGCTGCCAAACACGTTGCTGCTGCCAATTCCTCAATGGCTAGAGAATTAGCGTACAATCTATTTGGATGAAAACAAAAGAAGTGTGATGGTGATTAATAAGATATGCTTCTTAAAACAACACAATTTGTCCTTTGAGTCTAAAGCCTTGAAAATCCATTCCCTGCAACACACCTAATCCCACGATAGCGTTAGATTGTGGGATCTGCCCCAAAAGAGAGCGACAAAAAAAAGGAACGAACATGTTTTTTTTTACAGTCTGTGCCCTTTTGCTCCTTTGTACAGCTGTAACCTAGAAAGAATAAATGGACCCAAATGGACGCACATGGTTACACTTCCACAGACTTTAAGACTTAAAATTGCAGTCCGAAAAGAATTTATGGAGTGGCTTGTGAGTTGTGACATACAGTAGCTCTGTTTAACACGACGCTGCATCGCCTCCAACTGTGCGCATTGTTTTATCGTTTTGACACTTGCTTTGGCAATGAAAACAAATGTCTTCTAAATCAATAGTTCTCAAACTTTTTTGTGCCATGGACCCCCCAAAATGCTATGTATTTGGCTGCTAGGTATTTTTCAGGTCTAAATTGGTTAAAACCACTGTTCTAATGCTAAAGGAGTTGAGAAACACTCAATTATGTTCTATAGTGGAGAGCAGACCTGTGCGGGCAGGGTGGCACAGCTGTAGTACATGGAGGGTCCAGTGGGGGCAGCGCTGCCGTCCAGGGGCATGTGGAAGGCACTGGCGTGGGCCTGCTGCTGGGCGAAGGACTCCCTGTGGGCCTGGGAGGACGGGGAGTCGCCCGCCGCCAACTGGGCCGCCACACGGTTGGACGTCACCTGCAGAGCGCACGCCCCGCCATAGGAGGGGTGGTAGGAAGAACGAGAGGAGGAGGGGGCAGACAGAAAGAGAGAGAGAGGGGGAGAGGGGGGGGGAGAGAGAAAGAGGGGGGGGTGGGGGGAGAGAGGGGGAGAGAGAGAGAGAGGGTGAGAGAGACAATTCAATTCAATTCAAAGGAGCTTTATTGGCATGAGGAAACATGCGTTCACATTGCCAAAGAAAGTGTCATGTTATAATATGACAAAAACTGTTGAAAAGGGGGAACATTCAGTATAGGCTATACAGTTGGCGGGGGGACACGACAGCTTTGTGTAAACAGAGACTTTGTGTAGACAGACAAAAAGAGAGATATACACAAGAGAGAAACAGAGAGAGACAAAGATAGAGAGTAACAGACAGACAAACAGACATGCAGACAGAATAGAGAAGAGAGAGAGAGAGAGAGAGGAAGAGAGAGAGCGTGGGGTAGTCAGGCGGAAATTCTGAAAAAAGGCCTTCTATAAGCAGGTTAGAGGGGTAAAAGTGGGGAACCAGGTCATTTTACATAATTCAAGGGTGCAGAATCTGAACAACCTGGTTACCAATCAAAATTTTGAGTTTTTGACCTTCTAATTTGCATAACAAAGTGGCTGCCGAATTGTACATTTTCAACTATTTATTCAAGCAATATTTCTCTTTCAAAAAACTTTTCATCATTTTATCATACTAGAAGCTGGGCCGCCCGACCTGGCCAACTCGGGAACGATGTAAATAGGGAATGAATCCCCCGCCCTTTAATGCAAACCCCATTATACCTGTTGTCATAGAACCCGTTTTGACCATCTGTTTGCCTGTGTCCATTTATGCCCATATATGGAGATATCTGTATCTGTCTGTCTGTCGGCGTCCATTTTATGTCCATATATGGAGATCACTGCAGATATAGTTCTGGGTCCATTTTATGCCCATATGCCCATATATGGAGATATCTGTCTATTTGTGTCCATTTTATGCCCATATATGGAGATCTCTGTATCTGTCCGTCTGTGTCCCTTTATGCTTAAATCTGCATCATTCAAGTCATCCTCCCAGTCCCACGCTTTGTCGCTTGTCTTATGTTTGTTTTTGTCTCTTTTATTTTCTTTTTTGGAGCGGACCCCATGAATGTCCCATCCTTTAATGCAAACCCCAATATACCTGTTGTCATAGGACCCGTTTTGACCATCTGTTAGCCTTTGTCCCCACCCTTTAATGCAAACCCCAATATACCTGTTGTCATAGGACCCGTTTTGACCATCTGTTTGCCTTTGTCCCCTTATGCCCATATATGGAGATCTCTGCACACACAGTACCGGTTGCGGAAAACTCTGATGTCAGACATCAGCTCCGCATTCGGGGATTCATTTTATGCCTATATCTGGAGAAAGCGTGTGCCGGTGGGAAGAACGGTTCTCGAGATTCACATACATACATACACATTCACAGAGATTTTTTGTTGACTCATGTGGCGTACGTGATGTCACAGCCTTTTATGAAGTGATGTCACAATGAGTCAGCGCTTGCGCCGATTTCCTCCGGAACAGCCTGATGTCAACAATCAGCTCCGCATAAGGAGATTCCGAACGTTTTGCGCCGGTTTCGGAAAACCGCGAGTCGGGTTGGGTCGAGGCCCTGCACTGCACTCCGCGCGGCGGCGGGGAACGCGCGTGCCGAATCTGAAGCCGGTGGGATGAACGGTTCTCGAGATACGTGGATTACAAACAAACAAACAGACAGAGATTTGTCGCATTTATAGATAGACTAGAAGCTGGGCCGCCCTTCGGGCGGCCCAGCGTCTAGTCGGCGACCTGGCCAACTCGGAACAATGTAAATAGGGAATGAATGCCCCGCCCTTTAATGCAAACCCCATTATACCTGTTTTCATAGGACCCGTTTTGACCATTTGTCTGCCTGTGTCCATTTATGCCCATATATGGAGATATCTGTATCTGTCTGTCTGTCGGTGTCCATTTTATGTCCATATATGGAGATCACTGCAGTTATAGTTCTGGGTCCATTTTATGCCCATATGCCCATATATGGAGATATCTGTCTATCTGCGTCCATTTTATGCCCATATATGGAGATCTCTGTATCTGTCTGTCTGTGTCCCTTTTATGCCCGTATATGGAGATCTTTGTGATTCTGCATCCATTGTATGCCCATATATGCCATATATGGAGATATCTGTTTATCTGCGTCCATTTTATGCCCATATATGAGATTTCTGTCGCTTTTTCAAACAGATGGTCAAAACGGGTCCTATGACAACAGGTATAATGGGGTTTGCATTAAAAGGGGAACCGGCACTGTGTCTGCAACACAGTCGGAGGCACAGACAGATACAGAGATCTCCATAATGGGAATAAAGGGACACAGACAAACAGATGGAGGAGGAGACAAACTTAATGCAAACCCCATTATACCTGTTGTCATAGGACCCGTTTTGACCATCTGTTTGCCTGTGTCCATTTATGCCCATATATGGAGATATCTGTATCTGTCTGTCTGCGTCCACTTTATGCCCATATATGGAGATCTTTGACCATCTGTTTGCCTGTGTCCATTTATGCTCATATATGGAGATATCTGTATTTGTCTGTCTGCATCCATTTTATGCCCATAAATGGAGATCTATGCAGACACAGTGCCAGTTCCGGAAAATCCTGATGTCAGACATCAGAATCCGAACCTTTCGTGCTGGTTCCAGAAAATCGTGTATCGGGTCGGGTCGGGTCGAGGCCGAGCACTGCACTACCTGCTGCGGTGGGGAACGCACGTGCCGAATTTGAAATAGGGAATGAATGCCCCACCCTTTAATGCAAACCCCATGAATGCCCCACCCTTTAATGCAAACCCCAATATACCTGTTGTCATAGGACCCGTTTTGACCATCTGTTTGTCTTTGTCCACTTATGCCCATATATGAAGATCTCTGCACACACAGTACCGGTTGCAGAAAACTCTGATGTCAGACTTTATGCCCATATTTGGAGAACGCGCGTGCCGGTGGGAAGAAGGGTTCTCGAGATACGCGGATTACATACATACATACACATTCACAGAGATTTTGTGTTGACTCATGTGGCGTACGTGATGTCAGAGCCTTTTATGAAGTGATGTCACAATGACTCAGCGCTTGCGCCGATTTCCTCCGGAACAGCCTGATGTCAACAATCAGCTCCGCATAAGGAGATTCCGAACGTTTCGCGCCGGTTTCGGAAAACCGCGAGTCGGGTCGGGTCGAGGCCCGGCACTGCACTCCGCGCTGCGGCGGGGAACGCGCGTGCCGAATCTGAAGCCGGTGGGACGAACGGTTCTCGAGATACGCGGATTACAAACAAACAAACAGACAGAGATTTGTCGCATTTATAGATAGATAATCAGGGTTTTGCGAACACCCAGGACAGTTTTTGAGTTGCTTGATTCAGTTTAGATTTAGATATTTGATATTCATTTTATCAGACACGCCCCCTTCCTATACAAACCCATTGTAACTTCAAACTCCATTTTTAACCATGATAGATTTAATGAAAACACCCGTCCTTTTTTTCTGGTGACTCCTGATGCCCTCCTAATATGTGGGCAGGTCGTGTTCTTTCGGTAACTCCTTTCATTTATTTTTAATAATTTATTGTTTGTATTTATTTATTTTCATTTTCCCAAATAATTATTAAAAATAAACTAAAAAAAGTTATCGAAAAAACACTGCCTGTTTGTGTATTAGGAAGGCATCAGGAGTCACCAGAAAAAAGGATGGGTGTTTTCATTGAATCTATCATGGTTAAATGTTTTTATTTAAGTGAAATATCCCTTTTAAATAAAAATAAAAAAATTTAACCATGATAGATTCAATGAAAACACCCATCCTTTTTTCTGGTGACTCCTGATGCCCTTCTAATAGACGAACAGGCAGTGTTCTTTCGATAACCTTTTTAGTTTATTTTCTATAATTATTTGGGAAAATGAAAAAAAATAAATACAATTGAGAAATTATTAAAAATAAATGAAAAATGTTATTGACAAAACACAAAACCTGCTCAACACAACCTGCTCATAAACTGAATCAAACAACTCAAAAACTGTCCTGGGTGTTCCCAAAAGCTTGATTAGACGATATAATTACTAAAGGTTTTTTGAAAGTGAAATATCCCTTGAAGAAATAGTTTAAAATTGACAATTCGGCAGCTATTTTGTAATCCAAATTAGAAGGTCAAAAACTTCAAATTTTGCTTGGGAACCATTTTTTTCAGATTCAGCACCCTTGAATTGTGTAAAATAGACTGGTTCCCAACTTTTACCCCAAAATGCCTCTAACCACATTTTTCAGAAATTCCACTAGACTATGTAGTGGAAATAGAGGAATGCACAATGTCAGAGGAAAGGAGGGTGTGTTTTTGCGTTGCGTTGCGTGCGCTGCGTACGTTGCGTGTACATACCTGGTTGTAGCTGTGAACGGCCCCTCCCACCTGCCCACTGCGGGGCGTGGCCGGCTCGCCCAAGGCCAGGCCCTGGTTGCTATGGTAACCGGAGGCTGCGTAGGCATCCTGGTTGTTGAGCTGCAAGGCGCTCTGGGAGAGGAGGCCTTGTCCTGATGGGAGAGGAGAGGAGAGGAGAGGGAGCTAGTTATGTTGTGTTGGTGCCATTTTTCCTTTTTCCTCGTGAAAAAACTGCAATAGATTAGATGGCAAAGAGTCATCTTGTGAAGGGAGTGTCAGGTTTAGCATTTAGTGTGCATTTAGTGCTCACAACGCCCTCGCAGCTTGTAGATCAGCTATTTTTGGCTAATGTTCTCAGAATGGTTTCTATCACACAAAGGCTTTGAGGACCCCCTGTAGTAACTCTGAGGACCCCTTAGGGGTCCCGGACCCCCTGTTGAAGACCCCTGCCTTAGCTTTTTGCTGAACTGACGCCACTGCTCTCTCTACTCCATACATGGGCAACTGGCAGCCCGGGGGCCACATGCGGCCCTCACCTTCACTTAATGCCCGCAGGTTAATATTGGAATACTGATATATTATTGGTTTCAGCTGTTACAAGTCCAAACTTGGAAAAATGACCCCGTTTTAATTACTTTTAGGTACTATTTTAGTAGCTAAATGACTAGTATTAAAATGTTATTGTATTTTTTATGTCCAATGTATTTGTATTTAAGTTCATAAAGTTAACATAAGAACATATAAATGCATTTGAAATTTTAAAACAAAAGAAGAAAAAAAAAGTTACCTTTTGGGGATTCCAATTCAAAAATAGCAAAAATAGCAGATCTACAAGCTCAAAACGCGTCGCAGCGCGACGCGTTTTGAGCTTGTAGATCGGCTATTTTTGCTATGTATATGCATTGTGGCCCATTGTGGAGTGAGTGTGATAATATAGTGGCCCTCTCCATCATCAAAGTTGCCCACCCCTGCTCTACTCTGTCTTCATGCTCCGTGGCCCTGAAAGCACCATCCATTCTCCTGCTTTTCCATTTCCTGTAAAACAGGAACATCTAGTATGTCATGCCTCCATTTGTCTCCGTCTTCATTCTTTATAATTCAACAGCATGGACCCCGCTATTATGGCCACGCTCTGCTGGGGCAGAATGAGGCCATCACGAGCACACGTACGCACGCACGCACGCACACGCGCACAGACACATGCGCACGCTCGCGCATGCCCGCACACACACGTGTTTGCATTACTATACCTGTGAGAACATTGACATTTTTCGAACCTAACCCTAAAAAAATATGGTATTTTCATTTTGCATTACACTGGCTAGCAACTAAGTATGAATCAGGCTTCCACCAGCAAAACCCTAAACCTGCATACCTCTAAAGGTTTAATCCTAACCCTAATCTAACCTTTCCTGACCATAAGCATAATTTAAAAAGTATATATACACAATTATATTTATTCATTTAATCATAAAGAAAAAAGAAAGAAAGAAAATAATACATTATTTTAAAGAACTAGGTCTCCCTGTGTCTGCCTTGCCAACCTGACATATGGACACTGCCAGTGATTGAAACTTTTGGGTCAACTCCTGTTGCTTTTTGAATGTATAAATAAAGATGACTCGACTTGACATTTTAGGCCAAAAGAATCTATCTACTGTTACAGAATGACAAACTGTTGTTTTCACAAGGATGCCACTTTTGCGAGGTCGGTACAGTGAGATCCTCAATTTATTGATACAAGACTATTTACAGTAGCCTATACTGTAAGTAAGTCATTGACTGGAAAACACCAAAATATGTTCAGAAAACTTCAGGCATCATTGGGCTGAGTCATAGAAACAGCGAGATTTAAAATCCTGTCAAACACGTTGTTCCCTGCATGGTTCAGACAGCATGTTATTCTTTCACAGACGGACAGACGGACAGACAGACAGACAGACAGACAGACAGACAGACAGACAGACAGACAGACAGACAGACAGACAGACAGACAGAGAGAGAGACGGACAGACAGACGGGCCAATCCGATAGTCAGGCAGCAGTCAGCTGATTGTGAACTGTGAACAAGTTGATCACTGCGATTATCTCAAATAATTGCGAACGGGTGATTATGCAATACATTGGCAGGCCTCTAGTGTAGCCAGGACGGAGTTCTAGCAGTGTACGACATGTTAGGGCCATGTTCATGCACTGTGGCTGCCTGGTGCTACGATGATAGCCAGCATGAGACTGTTCCTACCTCAAAGTTCTAGTCCAGGGGTCTTCAACAGGGGGCCCGGAACCCCTAGGGGGTACTCAGAGTTACTACAGGGGGGCTGCCAAATCTTTGTGTGATATGATCATGTTTTTTACATGAACCACTTGAACCCTCATCCCTATTCTCGAGTGGAACATTAGCCAAAAAAATAGCAGATCTACAAGCTCACACCAAGAGGTTTGTAGGGGGACAAGAAGAGCAGACTAAGTATGTGACGGTGGTTAAATGTCTGAAAATACACATTACTCCAAAATGATGACAGTGCTGTCAAACAAGTCTAAGCACAATTTTATACAATATGTAGTGGGGGTTCCTGCTTCATCTCTCTCTCTCAGCTAAGGGGTCCCTGGCCTGAAAATGTTGAAGACCCCTGTACTAGCCTCCCCACCAACCTGCATTATAAATAAAATTAATTAAAAGCATTATTATTGTCTCCACCAGGCTGAAAGTCATGGTCGAGACAATGTTTTCACACCTGTCTGTCCGTCCGTCCGCGTGTCTGTATGTCCATCCTTCTGTCTGTGAACAGCTAATCTCCCGAACCGTTGCTACGATGGCAGTGAAAGCGTACACGCACTCTCCCTGGGTGCCAGAGCAGAACCTCTGCCCGTCATTTTTCACATGGGCCTGTTCTAGCGCCACCAGGAGGCAGATTTGTGCAAAACACATTTTAGTACTTTGTCCAAAAATCACGCAAATCGGTACACAGTATCTCTATAGTCATTAAACGAAAAGGGTCTTTCAGATTTGTTATATTCCTTCCTGATTGGCTTAGATTGACTTCTAAGGTTTGCAGGAGTGCTCCGTTTTGAACAAAATGCCTCAAATCATGAACACAGAGTGTGATTTCCGTGAAATTTGGCATGCACATTCCCACTAGGCACAGGAAGACATTTTTCAAGACAGATCTGTACGATATTTCATATTCCATCCTAATTGGCTAACAATGGCTTCCAAAGTTTGCAGGATTGGTCCGTTTTGAACAAAATGCCTCAAATCATGAACGCAGGGTGCGATTTCTGTGACATTTTGCACGCACGTTCGTTCCCACTAGGTCGAGGAACATATGCCAGCCTTTTCACATTGGCCTGTTATAGCGCCACCAGCAGGTCGACTTTGCAAAACACATTTTTGGAACAAAATGACTCAAATCATGAATGCAGCGTCAGATTGCCGTGAAAGGCCGAAGAACACACGGCACCCCTTTCTCATTGGACTATTATAGGGCCACCAGGAGGCCACAATAACCTACCTGACCTGGCGGAGACCTGTGCTCGGAAGTTATATACTGTAACGGTTACCAAAATGTAAAAGTAGCTCATCGTCTGTGGGCTTTTTCTTTCTTTTTTTTCTTTTTTTACGGGAAAACCCTGAGGTTTCATGTGTTCAATCACAAGGAATCATTCGCAACCTGCTAGTCTACTGCAGACAGTTTTGTGAAAAATGGCCGGATATAATCATCAGCTCCCTTTGGAGAATTGCCAAGTCATGTCGTCCTCTTCTCAGTCTTCTGCCAAGTCAAGACCTGCTTCAAATGATCCTGCTATAGGCTTTTTTTAGTTCGAGTTTTCTCGAGGGAAAACATTTCCCCGGCAATGTGACAGGTAGACTCAATTCAACTCAACACAGTCTGAGCGAGGAAGATAATTACCATTTTACCTTTTTTTCCCCGGTCACACACTGTGACATGTAATTATGGTATATACAGCACTGTGAAACCGCCAGACACCGTGCAGTGTTCACGCAGCCCCGAGCCTCGTTGTTTACTGACCAGCTAGCCTAGAGTGGAGTCAGCCTATCGTCCATCTACGTTCATTTCACGCTGTCATTTTCTTATTCGAATGTAGGCCTACGTATTATTTCCATATTCGAAGAATATTCGAAATTCGAATATTAATTTGGCAGCCTTAGCGTGCACACACACTCACTCACAAAAAAAAACCCAAAAAATATCAATAAGCGTGCTGCACAGACATGTTGTACACGTGATTGAATGAAGACAAACCCTGCACTATTTAACCAAGAGAGAGAACAAATGTTAAATTTGTTTTCCTTATAATTTTTATCCCACAATTTTGTAACCCATTTTTCACCCAGTGCCAATTATCTAATGTAATCCTACGCACTACATTCCTTCTGCCAACCTGGGGAGACAACGGACTGACCTCATGCTTCCTTCTATGCATGAGGAGTCCAAGTTGCTTCTTTTCACCTGACAGGGGGGAGTTTCCCCCGTTTGGATGTAGCGCGTGGAAGGAACACGTTATTCCAATCAGTTCCTTTCCCCTCCATCAGGCCACGGGGAGGCAGTATAGAGACCGGGATTACTGCATGTTTTTTGTGAGGGTACCTACCTACCTACCCAACCTACCCATTCGTACAAATATTAAAACTGAGGATTTTAGTGTGTGAACTTTAGGCAGTATTAGCCCTATTCACGGCCCGCCCACTCAGCAACTTCCTGGTGCTGAAGTCACGTTTTGAAGGGTAAAACGCTGCTAAAAGCCCATAGAGTTAACACAGATATTGCAAATGTTATGCAAATTCCGAATAGTACAGTATAAAATACGGCTAGCATGATCAAGAACACAAGATAGTAAAAGGCACAAAGCATTATAATTTACTTTACCGTTCGAAATAATGATCTGTGTGGCTTTAAGTCCAGCAATTTCTGTGTTATTTTACCCTTCTAAACTGACGTCAGCACCAGGAAGTTGCTGGGAAATTTGCTGAGTGGGCGGGCCGTGAATAGGGCTAATTGCATCTAACCTAAAACGTGCAGCAGCTTCTGCTGTCTACACCTGCATGCAACACGTTGTGCCCATATCAGATGTTTTGTATTCATTCAGCAGGACATTTTCCTTTGTCCTGAGCAACCAAGCAGAAATGTCGACCGTTGTAAGAAGAGTGGTGTGAAACACACATTACAGTATTAACCACCGAAGCGTTATCAAAACCATATCAAACATATCCTCTGTTAAAACCCATTCTGAACGGGTACACATTATAATGTATTATTATTTTATGCTTTAACTATTGAAAAATAGCAGATATACAAGCTCACAGCGCGGCACAGCGAGCTTGTAGATCTGCTATTTTTGAAAAATCGTGAAAATTAGAATTTTGACCCGATTCTATAATTGTCTTTTGAATCCTTCTAAGGTTTTTTGAAAAACCTATGTTTCTGTGTCAGCATCTGGCCAGCCATCGTCAAAGAAAAGATCCTTTTCACTTGAACTGGAGCTCAGTTAGTCTGTTCTTGAGAGACTACTATGTCAGTGACGCTCAAACCTTTTTATGTGAAGGACCCCCAAAATGAAATGTATTTGGCCACGGACCCCCATCTCAAAATATTTAGTTCCAGGGACCCCCCAGAAGCAAAATTTGAGTTACAAACGTTCGCTTTGAAAATACATATATCCAAAGATTTGCACACATTTTCGCGACTTTTTCAAAAATAGCAGATCTACAAGCTCGCAGCGCGGCACTCGGTGCCGCGCTGCGAGCTTGTATATCTGCTATTTTTCACTGGTTAAAGCATTCAATAATTCTAGGCCTGAATGGGTTAATGAAAAGGGAACAACAGCGGCGCTACATAAAAGTATTTTGTCTACTGTCGGGTGGAAACCTCATATGTCCAACGCTGTTACTTTTTCAGATTCAAATAAAAAAAATAGCAGATCGACAAGCTCAAAATGCGTCGCTTCGTTTCACGCTTCGAGCTTGTAGATCTGCTATTTTTTATACTTTTGTGTGACGCGGTAGTATGATCAAGTATAGGCCGTTAATTCACCATAAAGACTATGGTGATAGGAGGTTTCTGGCCGACAGCAGCGATTTAAAGTAGAAGTAGTAAAGTGGTGTCCTTATAAGTGCAGCGTAATTGGCGATCGTCTATTATTCAATATGCCATTTAAAGCAGAGGGGTTGTGATAGGGGTTACTGGGCCGTGGAGGATGCTGCCATGTCACGTTTGATACAGCGGATCACATGCTCTGACTGCACTACAAGCCCCTCCGGAACGGGAAGGCTGGCTGGCTGGCCACCTCTGGAACAGCAAGCTGTATACGAGCATGGTGACCTAAGACACATCCTAAATAGTTTTTTCTTAATCCTTGAAGGGTATATTTTAAGATTCTGCCAGGTACCAAGCTGAAATATGTTCTCATGGGGTTCATTTTTAATGATTTCTTGCACCTGCTCATTCACTTACTATACAGGAAAAAAATACTCCCCAGTTAAAATATGATTATTTTGTAGGTCGCGGCCTGAAAAGGTTGAGAACCACTGCTTTTTCGGCACTTCAGGCACATCAGTACTGCGACGCGACGCTGTGTGCAGCCGCTCCGTTCCGGTGTGAGTTCTCCTTTAGTGTTCGTGAACACCAATTGTGTTCGCGTAGCAGACGTTCGACAAAGCTTGAACGAATTGGAACAAATCCACCGTGGTGCACTAGCGACACGCTGTGAGCTTGTAGATCTGCTATTTTCGACGAAGGGTCTTGGTTGTAGACCGAAAGAAAGAGGTCCAAGTACAGATCTAACCTCGCTTCCAGTTTACTAAGTCTAGACTAGGGTTTAAGTGATTAAAAAGGACCACTCAGTAAGATGGGACGAGCAGAAACGAGTTTCTGCAAGGTTGGCGTGTTCACAGCACTCGGCAGGTGAGGCTGCTCATAATAAATGCATCATCACTCACACAGCAGCACACACTGAAGACCCCACTGGCCCCCATTTGTGCTGCTGAACTATGAACTGAGAGTGTGTCTGTGCATGTTCAGTTAATGTGTCTAACACAAGCACGCACACGCACACACACACACACACACGTACACTTACGCGTAAACGTACACAGGTCTGTATTAATCATGCGTCGATGTATTTGCAAGTGTGGAAATGCAGACAGGATGCATGATTGTGTGACCCAGTGTTTTTTCAATAACCTTTTTCATTTATTTGTCATAATTCTTTGGGGAAATGGAAAAAAAATAATACAATAAAGAATTATTAAAAATAAATGAAAACCTTTATCGAGAAAACCGGAAAAAAATGGGTATTTTTAATGAATGGTTAAAATGGAGTTTGAAGTTACAATGGGTGTGTATGGGGAGGGGCCCTGGTAACATTGACATCAAATATCTAAATACCGAATCAAGCAATTTATAATCTGTCCAGGGTGTTCATAAAATCCTGATTAGACGATATAATGACCAAAAGTTTTTTTGAAAGTGAAGTATCCCTTTAAGGTGCGCATGCACGTGTGCGTGCGTGCGTGTGTGTGTGTGTGTGTGTGTGTGTGTGTGTGTGTGTGTGTGTGTGTGTGTGTGTGTGTGTGTGTGTGTGTGTGTGTGTCATGGTGGCAGGTCTCTGCATGGTGCTGTGTGACCAGCATTCCATATCAAACACATTTGAATATTTCATCAGCGTATGTCTATTTCTGGCCATGCGCTGCTAACACACACACACACACGCACACGCACACACACACACACACACACACGCACGCACGCACGCACGCACGCACGCACGCACGCACGCACGCACGCACGCACGCACGCACGCACGCCCATGCATGGACACAAACACATTTATTCAGATAGTATTTTGGTTCCAGCAATCAGCTCTGTTCAGCATCAAAAACAAAGGAGCAGTGGTGGTGAGTAACCAAGTACTGTATGCAAGTACAATTTTGAGGTGTTTTTACATTACTTGAGTGTTTCAAATCTAAATACTTTATACTTCTACTCCCATACATCTCAGAGACAAATATTATACTGTACTCCTACACTACAATTATTTGAAAACTTCAGTTTAGTAACTTTATAGATTTTGATTATTATTAAAAAAAACATACATTAACCACTTTAGCACTACATATACTTTGACGATTTGAATATAGCCGATCTACAAGCTCACAACGCCAGAGAGCTTGTAGATCTTATCTAATACATCTTGAAAACTGGTACATTCTGCATTATGAGTGCTTTTACTTTTGGTAGTGTAAATTTTGATGCCAATACTTTCACTGAATACCGAACATTTACTTGTAAGGGCACAGTTACACCAAAGTATGGTTGCTGGCTGATAAACTCTTTTTGTGCTTAGCTGAATGTTTTTTGCAGCCAGCGGATTCTCCCAATAACCAATGACTGACGTAGCTACAACCATAGACATAGAAAGGTAGACGCCTCCTCCGGCTCTGTGGCGTCTGTAAAAAAGTATTGGCAATTATTAAGGCAAGCTTCCGGAATTCTGAAGCACGCTTCCGTGTGCGTCGTTCGGTAGGCCAATCAGATGCGGGACTCCCTCTTTCCCAGAGGCACATGCTTTGGCAATGTAATTGTTTGTTTCCTCATGCCAATAAAGCTCCTTTTAATTGAATTGATGTCCCGGAAAAGATGCCCGGTAATTGGCCAGTATTCACTTTGAGTTGCAGAGTGCTTTCCACACTTCCGCAAATAGTTGTTTACAGGTCACGCCAATGAACTTGCAGTGGCGGATGAGGCATCTAGCTTTTTATATCTGTGGCCACAACCACTTGTCACTTCCTGAGTCTTAATTGGAACGGTACGCCTTCGACTCACCCGATTGGACAGAGGGGGAAAACAGTGCTTTAAGCATAAACGCAAGGTCTGCGCGGCATGCACGCTGAAAGCTGCACCATTCCCATTGAAATGCATTGACCGGAATCCACTCTCATGGCTAGAATATTTTTCCGGTGTGACCGTGCCCTAACAGAATATTTTTTACATTTTGGTATTGATACTTTTACTAAGTAAAACTGAATATTTGGGTGCTTTTTCCAACAGGGGCGTCAATTGGGTATGGCAGGGGTATGCAGCTGCCATACCCTGGGTCCAGGGGGGAAAATAAAAGTTACTTTTAAATATAAATCCATGAATGTCTCTTTGTTTATCTGTGCTGGTTATTATGTGGTACATGTATATTCCCAGGTTCCGCAGGTCAGCTGCACAGGTGCAATGCATTATTGTTAATTGTGGCACGTTTACTAACATGCCAAGTTTAGCTGCACTTGAACAACCGTTCCAGGCTGCCATATCCAGCCCAAGAAACCGTAGAAACAGGGGGAAAAAATAGAACTTCTTAAAATAAATGTATCATGCCTGTTGTTAAGGTATGGCAACATGACTGGTGTCTTGCACGCGCGCGAAGGCGCGTGTGCAAGACACCAGTCATGTTGCCATACCTTAGCTTTTTTCTGAACTGACACCACTGTTTTCCAACACTGCAAATGAGGTGTCAATACGTGTGAGTCTTGTGTCCTGTATTTATGAGAGCGTTCATGCATGCTCCCTCCTATATATACTGTATATGGGAGCGTGCTTGAAAACATATTTTCGTCACCCAGTTACACAGTTACACTGTAGGCTAACAGTATGTGTACATATGCATGAATCTTTGGGGTGGTTTTTGAGTGTGTGTGTGTGTGTGTGTGTGTGTGTGTGTGTGTGTGTGTGTGTGTGTGTGCCAGCCCATGTGTCCCTGGCCTGCACGGATTAGCATATTATGTTTATGCATGGCATGTGCATGTATACAGTTGTGTGTTCCCCTGTGACCGCATTCAATACATCTCTATATGTATGCATGCTGTATGTAGCTATTCGCTGATACAATGTTTAAGCATGCCTGTATGCATGGCCCTGTGCGTGCGTGAGTGAGTACGTGTGTGCACGGATTTCATTGTCATTCGATATCCGCCAGCTCAACAACGTCTAGGCCTATAGCATTGAAGAGGACACACACACACACACACACAAACACACACACACACACACACACACACACACACACACACACACACACACACACACACACACACACACACACACACACACACACACACACACACACACACACACACAATTGTACCATCTGTCATCCGTCTGATGCTCGTCATTAGTAGGATCAGACGTTTTTACTGCCTTAAACTGTTTTTTTTTAATCATTTTTTTTAAACGTTAAGTTGACTTTGAGTCGTTGGATTCCGTTCCTCGTCTGTTCTTTCACACAGAGGCCTCCCGTGTGACGACGGTTGGTGGGAACAACGTTAACGACAGTCAGTGGTGTAGTCTCATAATTACAATCTTGAGGTATTTTTTACTTTACTGTAGATATTTCCAGTTTTCAGTACTTTTTCTTCTACGCCACTGCATCTCAGAGGAAATGTTGTACTTTTACTCCACAACAATTATTTGAAAACTTTATAGTTACTAGTTACTTTGTAGATTTAGATTATTATTACAAAACATACATTAACCACTTAATTTTGGCCATTTGAAAATAGCCGATCTACAAGCTCACAATACAAGCTCACAATGCTCACAATGCGAGACACTGCAAGCTACTTGTGTTTAGAATCCGCTGGATGCAAAAAAACAGTCGGCCAGGAACAACCTGAGCTTATCAGCCAGCAACCATACTCTGGTATGACCGTGCCCAAACACCCCCAGGGGGTCCCCAAATTATTTTGGGGGGGTCCCCAGATGACTAACTTAATGTGAAACATTGTTTTCTCACTCAACAGTAAACAAACCAACATGAAGTGTATTGAGGGTATCTGCACATTTCTAAAGTGACAATAATTGAATGACTTTTTAATACCCCTGAAATGACAAATGAAACATTGGCCAAAATAGAGGCAGGAATTGTGAAAATAGCCAATCTGCATGTTCACAACGTCTCGCAACGCGAGGCGTTGTGAGCATGTAGATCTGCTATTTTAACAATAGATCCGTGATATACAAAATGTAATGCCTCAACTCTTAGTGCTTGTCAGGGTGGGGGGGGTCCCCAGTTCAAATATGATTATTTTGGGGGTCGTGGCTTGAAAAGGTTGAGAACCACTGCCCTAACAGAGTATTTCTTCATTGCAGTATTGATACTTTTACTTAAGTAAACATGTACTGTAACATGTCAGTCCTTTCCCCACCACTGACATCAGTGGCTCTGAACCTTTTCTGGATCACGTTCCGCTTGAGACCATAAAGGTACTGTGTACCGATTTGTGCGATTTTTGGATACAATCTGAAGAAGTAATCTCTCTCTCTCTCTCTCTCTACTGTGTACCGATTTGGGCGATTTTTGGATACAATCTGAATAAGTTCTCTCTCTCTCTCTCTCTCTCTATATGAGAGAGAGAGAGAGAGAGAGAGAGAGATTACTTCTTCAGATTGTATCCAAAAATCGCACAAATCGGTACACAGTACCTTTATGGTCAAAGACGGATCTGTCTGATATTTCATATTCCACCCTAATTGGCTAATATTATGTTTAAAATCTTTTGGATGCCCACACTTGCAATACCCTCAGGACCTCACCGCCCACAGGTTGACAACCACTGAACCAGTGGGTTAAAGCAGGGATACTCAAACTTCTGAACCAGTGGGCCACATTACAAAAATGTCAAGGGGCCGCGGGCCAGTTGATAAAATTACATTATTTGATAACTTCTCTCTTTTATTTGCTTTATTTCCACATAAGACAAGTGCAATGTCCATTATTTTATGGCTTGGAAATCCATGTATATTCTGTCAGTGACACAATTTGTAATCAAAGTCATTTGCTAAATTTTGCTATCTTTTTAATACTTCTGTGCAATTATCATATTCCACACAAACACTATAACAAACTAATGTACATTTGTCTGCTATTTGTCTGGGTTGATATCTGTCTGCCTGCTATCAAGATGGATAACATTAAAGATGGCTGAGCACATCTCTCTTTCAATTGCTTCACAATGTTATTTATGACTTGGCCCACATTCAACAATGGCGTTTTACAGAAAATAAACTTAGAAAATAGATATTTATGGCTAAGGAAAATCAAATAAAATCAAACAATCTACTTCAAATAGATTACCCAGGCTGTTTAGTTGTTAGTTGTTAAGTAGAGCTACAGTACACCTCTCATTCATTTGATTTCCTACAATGACGTTTTGGGTATGCTAATTAGTCAGACAGAGCCACTGGTAAAAAAAAAGAAGAAAGAAAAAAGAAAAGAAAATCGGCAATTTCAATGGCCGCTTTCAAGATGTTTTGGCCATTATCTCGGGAACGCAAGGTCCAATCTGCTCAGTTTAAAGCTTGTTGGATGCGTGACTTTGAGGACATTAAGCTGGTGGGCCAGTCAGAGTTGCGCCGCGGGCCGGAAGTGGCCCGCGGGCCGGAGTTTGAGTATCACTGGGTTAAAGAATAGCTTATTCCCTGCAGCTGTGAGAATTCTGAACTCTAGACCCCGAACTGTGATCTAGTTGCACCAGTGATATCTGTGAGATTACTCACTCTGCACTATGAAATGAACTGCGACGCATGCTGCTGTTGCTATTGCATCGTTTTAGTGTGATTTTAGTGGGCAAGTGCAATTATTTACTATAAGGTATTAGAGGTTTTTATGTAGTGTTTTGGTGTAATTTATTCTGCCAGGACCTGGGTAACAAATTCCGTACCTGTATGGAATGACAATAAAACCTTGAACTGCCGCAACAGGAAGAAACCTGACATGTTGACATGACAGAGTAGAATTATGTGGTGCTTTATAAGCCCTTTCCAATGCATTATAAACACGGTTATGACACATATAGACCCAACCTTAACACATGGGCTGCTAAGGTTTATAACATTTATAGCTGTTGCTGCTGCCACCATTGACTTACGCTTTGTTTTGACGTGCCTCGCAAGCTTCGTGCGTGTGCACGTGCGTGTCCAGAGAAGATTGAGGAGGATAATCCATTTGTTTACAAACGCTCGCGAAACTAAAATCAAAAAATCGCGGTAAAATCGCGGTAAAGTGTCGCCGTGAAAACAATCAGCTCTCTGCTTCCATGGGGCTGTTTTCACAATTCATTCTTAGATAAAGCCGTTCTTATGTTTCAAAGTAGAATCTAAAGCAATGTTAAGTCCTTCCGTGATGTCTTCCCTAGAGGGGCTGCCTGCACTGACTGGGTGACGTAATGCACTCAGGTCATTCAAAGGGCAGCTGCAGGCTCAAAAAGTTAACCGTTTGTTGCCTCGTCTGTGAACGAGATAACTTCCTGTGGCAGGGGGACACCTAGTGGCCTTAACTCGTCCCTGAACGAGTTTGGCTCCCCAAGTGTTAAGCATCACCCAACCTCTCCGCAAGTCTCAGACTCTGCAAGTATGTTACTGGAGACTCTGAATTATTGGTTCAGGAATGCAACAAAAACTAAAGAACCGTGAATTCAAGGCTTCATGGGGTGTGTTTAACTGAAAGAAAATAAATCATTGTGTGGGGTGAACTGCTCCTTTAATATAAAGTGTTACCGACACCTCAAAGCCATGGTTCCTATGCCAGTGGATATAAAGGAGAATGGAAGTAGAATAGAATACATTTGCAGTATGGAATGTTCCCCAGGCCTCCGTGTCAGGTGTTGTACTGTACTGTACTGCAGCATAGCACAGCAGAATGGCTGTGTTGGAGCTCATTACAGAGTGCCTGGGGGAGTAATCTGAACACAACCAGGGGCGTCACAAGGGGTAGGAAAGTGGGACTGAGTTACCGGGGCCCAAGGTGGAGGGGCCCTAGTAACTTTAGCTATTGAAAAATAGCAGATATACAAGCTCACAGCGCGGCACCGAGTGCCGCGCTGCGAGCTTGTAGATCTGCTATTTTTGAAAAGTCGTGAAAATGTGCGCAAATCTTTGAATATATGTATTTTTTTAGTGAACATTTGTAACAAAAATGTTGCTTCTGGGGGGTCCCTGGAACTAAATATTTTGAGATGGGGGGGGTCCTTCACATGAAAAAGTTTGAGCATCACTGACATGAAAACATAGGTTTCTTGGCACACATTTTCACGATTTTTCAAAAATAGCAGATCTACAAGCTCGCAGCGCGGCACTCGGTGCCGCGCTGTGAGCTTGTATATCTGCTATTTTTCAATAGTTAACATTCATGGGGGGCCAGCAGTGATTCCTTGTACCCAGGGCCCAGAATTTGGTGTGACGCCCCTGTCCACACTCACCGTGGAGCTTTGGACCATGTTGAGAGAAACTACAGCACTTGCAGTAGCGGAAAAAGTACTCACATTTGTTACTTAATGTAAAAGAATCAATACTGCAATATATAAATACAAGTAGGCTAAAAGTCCGGATTTTAAAATGTACTTGAGTAAAAGTATGAAAGTGTTGGCATCAAAATGTACCTAAAGTACCAAAAGTAAAAGTACAACATGTTTGAAAATAGCCGATCTACAAGCTCACAATGCGTCGCAATGCGACTATTTTCAAACAGCCTAGGTATAAAAGAGGGCTAAAGTGGTTTATGTATGTTTTATAATATTATACTTTCAGCAAAGTAACTAACTTGTAAATAAAGTTTTCAAATAAATGTAGTGGAGTAAAACTACCATATTAGGTTCTGAGATGTACTGTATTGGAGTAGAAGTAAAAGTATTGGAAATTGGAAATACTCAAGTAAAGTACAAATACCTCAAAGTACAGTACTTGAGTAAATGTAATTAGAGTAGTTATTTTACACCACTGCTTTGGATGATGTACAAAACTCCAGCACATGGCTCCACTGGCTCAGATTGCTTGTAAAAGCTTTGCTCCAGGCCCAAACAACAACAAAAACAATGTTCTGTAACCACTTTCAAGCTGACATACGCATTTACAGCCATGTAAGTACATACCGTAAACACAAAAAAGCAAGTTTGCAGGTCTTTCAAAAAGAATAGCAGAAATTGCAATCTATCGCATTTCGCTTGATACGAAACAGAGATTAAAGGACAGTTTCCCTAGCAGCAGCCTTCATAGCCTTCATAGCATAGAGTGTAGCCTACTGTATAAGCCTGTCGCTTTTACACTATTTGTTGCAGTCAAAAGTGTGTTTTTTTTCTTTTATCAATCTCTTATTAGTTGTCATTACACACGCATCCATGCCATCGTTGTGCCACACAAGCCGCCACAGATGTTATGCTAAACAGATGTTATGCTGTTATGTATTTTGCCAAGACAGTACAGTCACCTTGATTGGCAGTTGTGTTGAATGCTCACCCCAAAACATGATTTATGAGACTGTTGCCGCTTGTGTGGGACAACCAAGGCATGGATGTGTTTGTAATGCTGTAACTAGTAACACATTCATGAAAAATGTAATCACTTTTGACCACAACAAATAGTGTATTTGTGCAAATCTTAAAAAATATATTATTTTTACAGCAAACGTTTGTAAATATTTGCTTCTGGGGGGTCCCTGGAACTAAATATTTTGCGATGGGGGTCGACGGTCAAATACTGTACATATATTTCTAGGGGTTATTGACATTAAAAGGTTTGAGCACCACTGATCATGGAAACATACGTTTTTTCTGAAAACCGTTTTATGGATTTAGAAGAATTTTTTAGGAATTTTTTAGGCCTAAATGGGTTAACTACTTCTACAACTGCATTCCCATTTCCAGCAATTGTGGTGGTCACACATGACGAGTCGCGCGCGTGGTGGTGGCATAAACTGACAGGGGTGACGACGCGCTGAAAAATATGGCACCTCCGCCGGGACCTATTAAGAGTTCAAGATAAGAAGAAGACGCTCCTCGTTTGTCTGCCGGCAACTGACTGACTGAGAGAAATGGTAGGGAGGAGCGGAGGTGGAGAGGTCTCCCACCCAGTGGTGGAAAGGGTACCCAGTTATATATATATATATATATATATATATATATATATTATTATTTTTTTTACTTAAAGGGGAATACCACTCATTTTCAACTTTGAACTATGTCATTAATTAAGACTGCAGGGAGCAGTTAGTGTGAAAACCTGTGGCAATTGTGTCACGCTGTCAAACTGCCTGTTACTCTTGCCTGTCACACTTGCCTGTCACACTGCCTGAAATGCTTGCCTGTAACACCACTGACACCACTGTAAATTGTAAATACTCCATTTAAAAGCAAAACCCATTAAAAATTGTACAAAGGTATATCACTTAAAGGTCCATGAAACACAAAATCACTTTTTCTATAAATATATATTATATCAATGAGTCACTTGTGATGGGGGGCAATGATATGGTTCATTTTGTCCATATGCTTGTGGATTCAGAGCTTTCTGCTGTCACTGTAGCTATTTCTGTGTTTTTCCATTGTCAGGGTAGAAAAGAAATATTTTGCGCCACTCATTAAATATTTGCTCACTGTGTACCATTAGTACAGTCTACAGTGTGACGTGGTTTATCTAATTAATATTAATGTTTGTTTTATATAGATTTGTATCAATGGGGGGCGTGGTTTCACTGTAGGCTGCTTACAGCCAGAGAGCAGAGCTGGGACTGCGGCTGCTGTCTCGACCGTGGGGCAGGGCTGTTGATGTTAGACTCAGTGGTGGAAAGTAACACTTGTTACATGTTGGAAGTATATTAATACTGCGATGTAGAAACACTCTGTTACAAGTAAACGTCCAGGATTCAAAATGTACTCGTAAAAGTAAAAAATAGCCGATCTACAAGCTCACAACGCGTCGCGAAAGCGGCGTGGCTATTTTTCGTGCATGGACGCTAGGCTAGCGCTGATAGCTATTTTCTGTATGTGTGTAGTGTAGCCTTTGTGTGTGTGTGTGTGTGTGTGTGTGTGTGTGTGTGTGTGTGTGTGTGTGTGTGTGTCGTGACAGTGCGCGCGCGCACACACACACAACGTCCACACACGAAAAATAGCAGATCTACAAGCTCACAACGCGTCGCTTTCGAGACGTGTTGTGAGCTTGTAGATCGGCTATGTAGCCGAGCTGAATCAGCTAATAGCCGTAGCAGCAGCAGCCTCTCGTAAACACGTTGGTTTCGGCTATTTTGTGACTGTAGTGTGTGTGTGTGTGTGTGTGTGTGTGTGTGTGTGTGTGTGTGCGTGCGTGCGCGCACTGTCACCACACACAAACACGTGTCACACGCACACACACGCACGCATACACACACTACACTGTCACAAAATAGCCGAAACCAACGTGTTTACATGAGAAGCTGCTACTGCTACGGCTATTAGCTGATTTAGCTCGGCTACAGCCGATCTACAAGCTCACAACGCGTCTCGAAAGCGACGCGTTGTGAGCTTGTAGATCTGCTATTTTTCGTGTGGACGTTGTGTGTGTGCGCGCACTGTCACGACACACATGCACACACACACATACACACACAGGCTACACTACACACATACAGAAAATAGCTATCGGCGTTAGCCTAGCGTCCGTCCTTCTCCGGTTCAGTCCAGAGCTGGAGAAAGTTTGTCCATGGATAAAAGCTCAGACAGCTTGTTTGTAAAATACTTGCACATTATAATTGGTTATAGAACATGGAGTTGCCAAATCTTTATACTTTTTACACCTCCGATGGCTGGTTTTAAAAAATGTTTCCGAAATGGAAACAGCAACGAGCCCACTGCTGACAGCTTCGCTCTGTCTCTCTCTGATAGAACACGCATTACTCCGCCCCCTCCCCCCACAACGGCAGATAACCACGCCTACATTTTAGAAATCTTTTCATATTCTCAAGTCTGATAAAACAAATAAAGAGGCGGGGTTTCTTATCCCTTTAAATGTACTTAGCTACTTTACGCCACTGCCCCCCCCCTGCAGTGGTCCGTGGTGATGGTGATCTCTCACTGGAGCAGAAAGCAAGAGGATGTCACGGCTGCAACAGTCCTCTCATTGTGCTCTCACCCCTTGCTTATAGGTCACACTGACTTCTAACACCGCCACAGTGAGACGCTCCCGGGAGCAGCGGGGGACGTATAGTCCACATTATCGACCGCTCTGAAACACCAAACGAAAAAGTGACTGCAGGAAGAACTGAGAAAAACACTGGCCTGAAGCAAGCCTCGTAAATCGTACGTTTGTTTTGACAGTTCTTTTGCGTGTCCAAAGTAAAGATGACAGGTTGAAAGTGGAACCACCGTTTGTATGCAATCCCCGGGGACCCCAATCTATACACTGTAATACAGTCTGTCGGTGTACAAATGTAACCAACACAGATCCAGCTAAAGGGTCCGTTTGGTTCTTGGAACCAGTGGTTCTCAACCTTTTCAGCGACCCCCAAAATAATCATATTTGAACTAGGGACCCCGCCACCCTGATGAGCACTTGCGTTGTAAGACTTTTGTTTAACACGGTTCTGTTGTGAAAACAGCAGATCTACATACTTATACTTCAGGTTGGTTTGTTTACACCCCCTCCACAGGTTGAGAACCACTGGTGCAGACCACAGCTCTGTGCAGATACCAAGTTGCCCTTTGATATATACGGTACGAGTGTAAACAAAGATGCTATGGTTTAATAGAATTGGTTACAGAAGTGTCATTTCACTGCGCCTGCAGTTGAGACTAAAGAGACGTAGAGAATGAGAAAGAGTCTTACTGTCTCCCGCAGTGAAGTCCTGGCTGTCCAGGATGCCAGACTCTTGAAGTGACCGAATGCAGGAGTCCACCAGTTCCAAGCCTGTGGTCAACTCCTCCTCGATGTCCTTCTGGCCATCTGCTCACACGCACGCACACAAATACACAATTATAGCAGCAATACATGATTTGGTATAATCACAGCTACTGTAAGTGGAGCTACATTTGTCACCAGTGTGACACCAGTGTACTGTAGATACATGAGCCTGGACTGATTAACACTTCTTTATTATTTCCACTACTTTTGTGCGACACTTTTGTTTGATGAAGTAGGGCTTTGATTTTCCAAAAGACATTTCAAACAGTGACGACTTCCTATGTGTAAACATCGCCTTGCCCTTCATCATTTTCAACAGCTGTCATTTGGAGGATGAGGTAAATCAAGTGCTTACTTATGCTGTAAACTCACCTTGAGTATTCATACAGTATTTATATCGAGACATTCAAAATGCAAGTCAACGTGTTGCCGATTTAATCACATCACTCACATCTGGATTTACGGTAGGTACTGCCATTCCAGTGGTAATTTGCACTTGAGTGCTTTAGCTGTTAATTAGACATCAAACAGCCTCAGCAACCATGCAGGCCCGCGTGGAGATGAGATTAGCCCCAAACGTTCACCTTGTTAGTTAACATTGGTGCTAAACCGGCGATTAAAGCAGAACATTTTGGGGGGATCAACTGTAAGTCTGTATAGGGCCCCATAGCCAGCCAGCAGTCCGGTCCATCTGTGCCAGTGGCTAACATAATAGGCTAGTATTAAACTGGGCATGTTGCCAAGAGGAAAGCAACAGGACACAATAGTTTCATACCCCCGGTACTACTGTAGCTGCACTACACTGGCTGCCAGTCTCCTTCAAAATAAATGTTAATGTCTTGTTGTTAACTTTTAAAGCTCTTAACGGCCTGGCACCTCGATATCTAGCCGAGCTGCTAGAGCAGTGTTTCTCAACCACTGTGCCTGGGGACCTTTGGTGTGCCCCTGAGAAGGGTCAAGTGTGCCCCTTGAAACTGCTTGAAAGCCAGTATTGTATTTATCATTTTAAAAATGATTTAAACTAGTGAAAACAGCAGATCTACAAGCACACAGTGCCTCGCACCGCGCAGCGTTGTGTGCTTGTAGATCCGCTGTTTTCACTACTGTTGTGCGACAGCCTTGTATGATGAAGCAGGGCTTTACTTTGCCAAGAAACGTACACATTTTTTGAAACTTGGGGATACAGTACAAGGTTTCTTCCCGACAGTGACGATATTTATACACCCCCGTATTATGTTGTTGTGCCCATGGATTCTTGGGACATGAAAAGTGTGCCCATGCAGAAAAAAGGTTGAGAAACACTGTGCTAGAGCCCTATGTGCCTGCTGTCCGTAGGTCCGAGGTCCACCGATGGAACCTGCCTGTGTTTGATTATGGTGACGTTGCTATACATGCATGCTTCACACTCCACGCTGAAGCCACTTGATGCTGTCTACCACAGTGCCCTGTGGTTTATCACCGGCGATGGTTATCTTACCCATCATTGTGTGTTATATGAAAAAGTGGGATGGCCATCTCTTGAAGTTCGTAGAGAGCAACATTGTATGTTATTTATTTATAAGGCCTTGTGTGGTAAACTTCCTCTGTATCTATCCTTGCTTTTTGGAGCTGTGTGAAGCACAGGCTCCCTATACGTGGCTGTGTGGGTCTGTGTGTCTGTGTGTCTGTGTGTCTGTGTGTGTGTATGTAGCCTGAACTTCCTAAACTTCGGCACGCCACTAGTCCCACAGTTTTGCCACCACACACTCGCGCCATATGTCAAATCGACCGGCTTACTCGGGAATCGTGGGCTATTACTTTTCTAAGAGAAAGGTTCTATAGTTTAATTGATATTAATTTATTAGTGAATTAATTTTCCCCATTGACTTATAATGGGAATCGCAAAAACTCACATTCAATTATTTGTCTCTCGCAAACCATAGGGGCTAGAGTTTCAAGACTTGGAGAGGAGGTTCATAATGATTTCAAGGATTAAATGAAAAATAATTGTGTCATTTGGCCGCATGGTGGCGCCATAACACCCCACTTTACGTTTTGGCCTGTAACCGTAGGTCGGAAAATTAAAAATATTTTTTCCCTGGATTCCTTGGGCCATGACGCATCTCCCCATATAGGCCACGCCCATTTGCGCCATGATAGATTGTCCGCCATCTTGAATTTTCTCCAAAACACACTTTTTGCTCCTTTTCCTACATATTTTCTTCAAATGTCACAAAAATCGGTACACATGATCCACACACACACACACACACACACACACACACACACACACACACACACACACACACACACACACACACACACACACACACACACACAGCTCCACTTCACACGGGTGTGATTTTTATATCTAAAAGTCACTGGACAATCAACACGTGCACAGGCACACATTAGATACACCTGTCCTCGTATGAACAGTGAGCAAGGAAAGTCTGCCTTTATTTATTATGCTCCACACAAATGGGAAAACAGGACTTGCTCAAGCTGTCTTGATTGGTCTCAATAGAGACATTTAAATTGTTTATGTGCATCTTTGATGTTGTATTATGACTCAATTGTTTGTTGTTGGTTTTCATTTGTATATTATGTTTTATGCTGTGATCTGGGTGTCCTTGAAAAGAGAGCTTGCTCTCAATGGGCTCCCCTGAAATAAAGGAAAAAGAAAGAAAGAACCCTATGTGCCGGTTTCATAACCTCGGTACTACTGCAGCTGCACTACACTGGCTGCCAGTCTCCTTCAAAATAAATGTTAATGTCTTGTTGTTAACTTTTAACACTCTTAACAGCCTGGCACCTCGGTATCTAGCCGAGCTGCTAGAGCAGTGTTTCTCAACCACTGTGCCTGGGGATCTTTGGTGTGCCCCTGAGAAGGGTCAAGTGCGCCCCTTGAAACTGCTTGAAAGCCAGTATTGTATTTATAATTTTATAAATGATTTAAACTAGTGAAAACAGCCGATCTACAAGCACACAACGCGATGGTTATCTTACCCATGCCATGCGGCTCTACTGGTTATTCCTAACTCTATAGGCTGGTGACCCAAGGTGACCAGGCCTTTTGCCTAATCAGTGCCCCTAGACTCTCGAACAGCTAGCCTCCCATTGGACCTCAAGCTTGCTAGCTACATAACCATTAAAAACACATTTCTATAGAAGAAAAGCCTTTTTAACCAAACCGGTACATCTATTTATCATTGGTACTGTTATTGTGCGTCGCTGACTTGTCATCCTATTTTTACAAATTGTACAAAATGATTTATTGTTAGATTTGTTGTTGTTAAGCACGCAAGCATGCAACTTTTAGTGTATCGAGAGAGAGAGAGAGGAGAAAAAGAAAAGCAAGTGAAGAAGAAAGAGAAAGGGGGATTGGGGGACAGGGTACGACAGCGAAAAAGACAGTGAGAATAGGCGAAAAATAGAGAAGGGGGAGAGACATACGAGAGAGAGAGAGATAGAGAGACAGAGAGAGAGAGAGACAGAGAGAGGGAGAGAGAGAGATCTGGCAGCAAAAGACCCAGGGCTTTAGTGAGTGGATTTAAGAG
This sequence comes from Nannobrachium achirus, assembly GCF_963921795.1. Lineage (NCBI taxonomy): Eukaryota > Metazoa > Chordata > Actinopteri > Myctophiformes > Myctophidae > Nannobrachium > Nannobrachium achirus. The sequence continues at coordinate 17,153,104 of NC_137814.1, forward strand.
TCTGAGCTTTTATTGACTTCTCCTTCTACTGATGCAATTGCAGACTAACGTCCTGATGCTGTTAGTGAAACGTTTCCCGGTGCTGTCTGTCTTAGACATCAGCCTAGATTTACACTAACACACGCACGCACGCACGCACGCACGCACGCACGCACGCACGCACGCACGCACGCACGCACGCACGCACGCACGCACGCACCACTAAAAACCCATTCCTAAAACCATAGATGTCGACCCAGATTTGACTGCTTTTTCCCCTGTATAGCAGTGGTCTTATACAGGGGGGTCTTCAGAGTTACTAAAGGGTGTGTGTGTGTGTGTGGGGGGGGGGGGGGGGGGGGAATCTTTGTGTTTACTCTCTTTATCTTTTTACATTAACCATATCGTCGTTTTCGGGTGAAAACCTTGTATGTCCAAAACCGTTTGTTTTGTATTTATCATTTTTTAAATGATTTAAACGAGTGAAAACAGCCGTTCTACAAGCACACAACGCCCGTAGATTTGCTGTTTTCACTACTTTTGTGCAACGGCCTTGTCTGATGAAGCAGGGCTTTACTTCGCGGAAAAACGTACACATTTAAAACTTGGAGATGAGAGGTTTTGGCCCGACAGTGACGATATGCACCCTATATAGCATCCCTATTCTGAGGAGAACTTTTAGCCAAAAATAGCAGATCAAGGCGTTGTTGAAGTTTGGTGTAGAGGGAAAAAAAGTGCTGTCAAGCAAGTCTATGAAGCTATCTGTGAAATCTATGAAAAAGTTGAATCTGCAACGCAATTTCATAAAATGCCATGTAGTGGCGGGGGGTGCCTGCTTCATCTCTCAGCTATAAGGGGCTGAGAAAAAAAATGTTGAAGACCCCTGCTGTACTGGTGAATGGGGAGGGGAAAAAAGAGTGTTCCATTCTGGGTGGAAACCACTTATACAAGCCTGGCCTTGGCCTGATGTGTTTGTCTTCTACGTATGTGTTTGGAGGCAGAGCATAAAGAGTGTTTAACCCTCCAGATCGCGGACAAAGCACACACGGCACACACGCCGGGAGCCCTTCCGTCCGCGTCACCTCGAGCGTGAACGCTCCCGCTCCTCAGTGTTGCCAATCAAAGTCTTTTTGTTTGCCCAGAGGTCACTGACTGTGGCCTCCAAACGATCAATCTAGCCTCAAATGTCCAATGTGTCTCGAGCCGGACCGAGACACAGAGACACGGAGAGAGATGGAGACAAAGGAAGGGCTCCACGGAGGCGTAGAGAGAGAGAGAGAGAGAGAGAGAGAGAGAGAGAGAGACGGGGATATAGAATGTAAAAGACCGAGAGACAAGAGGGAGAGTGGATGCACGAGCCAGAAAGCATTTCGTCACTGTTGGGCAGAAACCTTGTACCTCCAAGTTAAAATGTGTATGTTTTTCACTACAAGACTGTCGCACAAAGCTATAGTGAAAATAGCAGATCTACAAGCACACAACGCCTCGCGGTGCGAGGCGTTGTGTGCTTGTAGATCGGCTATTTTCACTAGTTTAGATCATTTTTAAAATGATAAATACAAAACGAACGGTTTTGGACATACAAGGTTTCCACCCGACACCCACGATTTAGAACAGCCCCGCAAGACAAGAATTATGGTTGAATAAAGAGAGAATAGTTTCCATGCCTTCAAACTGATATTTTTACAACTTCTCAAGGCTATACTACCTGAGGAGGAGTAACTTTAAGCCAATTGTTTGTTCGTTCGCCAAAACTAAAAGTTGTAAAGCCGAAGCAAAACGGCTGTTTGAAGGCATTAAAGCTTTTCCTTTGGTCTCCCTCCTCGATAGTTTTGGATTTTTTTGCCTCCCAGGACTACACGAATGAAGAGAGAAAAATACACACAGGGAGAGAGAGAGAGAGAGAGAGAGAGAGAGAGAGAGAGAGAGAGAGAGAGAGAAAGAGAGATAAAACCAGAGACAGAGTCTAACAGACACCCCTGGTGAGGGGGGGACTTCGGTTACAATTGTATACCTGATAACTTAATACAATATTGTATCAGCCAACAGCAAAGCCGCCAAGAGAGACTGGAAAGTTCAACGTCGTCTCCACAGACCTTCGTCAAATAGTATTTCCTAACAGCGTTCTGCTTCTACTGCCTACTTACTGTAGTGTGGAGATTTTTTATTTATTATTGTTTTAAATCGGTTTAAATTGTCACCAGTTTGAATCGAATTTAATCAATTTACTTTACTGTAAGATAAATCATCACCATGCCCACTTTTATCTGCTATCTAAATAGTGAAAATGACTTGTCTTTTAGTTCTGCTGGATCACTTCTCCACTAGTCCCTTCCCTAACATTTTAGTCTAGTTTTTATTTGTTGGCTAAATTGTCAATATATTTAGTCTTAGTTTTACGTTTTTATTTAGTTCTTATTTAGTTTTCGTCAGTGAAAAAATAGTCGACGAACAATTTTCGCCATAGTTTTAGTCCACAAAATCAACACTGCGTCAGGCAGCAACACACAACTCTCCACAGTGGCAGTAAAGCTGCTCGACAGCCAGGGACGTGCTGGCCATTGGGAAAAGCGGGACAACTCCCGAACGGCCGGTTCATTCCAGGCCGGCCATTAGGAAAAAATTTAAAATATAATGTCGGCCTTCGTTCCATTTTGGGGGCTGGGTGGCCAACAAAGTAAATCGTCACTGTCGGGCAGAAACCTTGTATCTCCAAGTTTCAAATGTATACATTTTTTCGCAAAGCAAAGCCCTGCTTCATCATATAAGGCTGTTGCACAAAAGTAGTGAAAACAGCAGATCTACAAGGAC
>NC_137814.1:17160893-17175893 GCF_963921795.1 Nannobrachium achirus
TTTTCTTCTTATCTCTCTACTCTTAACTGTACTGCTACCTGTGTCATGTGTTACTGCTTTTGCTGCTATGAAATGATGTGTTTCCTCCAGGGGATCAATGAAGGTTTATCTTTAATTCCTTATTGACGAACGTAGGATTTCAGACTTTATCTGGTCTCTCTCTCTTCTCTCTCTCTCTCACACACACACGCGCACGCACGCACGCACGCGCACACACACACACACACACACACACACACACACACACACACAGTGAAATGCAAACTTTTATACTTCCAGAACTAAATGAACACAGGATTGCAGATGTGCCGTTTCAAGTGCTTGGGCTTCACTGCACTTTTCCTGAACGTTTCCTGAAAATGCATGTTTTTTTCCCACATGTTTCTTTCCCTGTTTTGCCTTACTAATTTTTATGGAGTGTGTTTTTGCAGAAACCCACAAATGGGAAGAAACCACTCCACTCCCATTAAAAAGCAGAATCCACCTTCATAGGTAGATTTAAACTTCTAAGTCAGAGAACGTCATGAAAATAGCTAAAATAGCTGATCTACTTTGCTCAATGTTCTGCAGATCCACTGTCTTGTCAATGGCAGGACATGTGAAGTTTTGAAACGGCACATTTTGTCTAGTCTGGGATCACTTCACTTTTCGGGGTTGTAACCGGTCTGGAGCGGAAACCACAACACGCCATGTTGTAACCTCAAAGGACTACAATTTGCCGGAACTATCAAACCGGATTCAGTTTTAACCCAAAATATTCCCTTGCGCTCAAGGACATACTTTTAGGGCCTACCTAATAAAGCAGTTTTGCTTTTGAAAAATTCTTTGCATCTTTTAGGAGAGAGGGCGAGTGCCAAAGTCCGGCCGGTACATTAGGCCGGCCGGCCGGCCGAATATAGCACCGGCCGTCTGAATTTACTAGCGGCCGTCTGAGGTACTACCGGCTGGCCGGCCGGATATACCGGCCAGCCGTGGCCGTGGATTTTGGCACTCGCCCTTACTGTCTTTTAGTCCAACTGTTAGCGACTGGCAAGACTACACTAGGCTACTCGAGCATTTTAATAGGGAAACAAACGGGGGGGACCAAATCAAAGCGATGCCGCTTCTTCTAGTGGTTTCCACGCTTTCAGGGGCGTCAATTGGGGTATGCAGCTGCCATACCCTGGGTCCAGAGGGGAAAATAAAAGTTACTTTTAAATATAAATCCATGAATGTCTCTTTGTCTATCTGTTCTAGTTATTATGTTGTTAAATTACAGTAAAATAACTACAGATGCAAAATTTAACAAAATGGTCACTTTAACAAGGTATTGTGGCACGTTTACTAACATGCCAAGTTTAGCTGCACTTGAACAACCATTCCAGGCTGCCATATCCAGCCCAAGAAACCATAGAAACGGGGGGAAATAGAATGTACTTCTTAAAATAAATGTATCATGCCTGTTGCTAAGGTATGGCAACATGACTGGTGTCTTGCACGCGTGCGAAGGCGCGTGTAAGACACCAGTCATGTTGCCATACCTTAGCTTTTTCTTAACTGACGCCACTGGGTAGCCGAGGTAACATTTTGTCCACCGGCTTCTGTTCCCCTCCTCTTCCTCCTGCTCTTCCTCCACCATGCAGGTACCACTCATCAGACTGCAGTATCTAACCCACTAAAGCAGCTCATTGACCCCTGGCCGAGGACCGGCGAGCTGTTGGTTTTACCCCATTGATTCCCGATGCCTCATCAATGGGATGCGACAGTATAATTAGCGAGCCGAGAGGGGAGCTAATTGACGGCCTGATCAACCCACGTTGCGGGCTGCAGGTCACACCACTTAATCACTGTTAATGATGCCACGCTAACGATACTCTGTGTGTGTGCTTTAATGAGCCGATTGCACGCATCTGCATGTGTGTGCTGCTGCTGACCCGCATACGAGATAGATAGATAGATAGATAGATAGATAGATAGATAGATAGATAGATAGATAGATAGATAGAGGGGATTTGAAGAACATTGAGCTTGTAGATCAGCTACTTCGGCTATTTTTATGACCTTTTCTGACTTCGAAGTTCAAATCTACTCATATGAAGGTGGCTTCTGCTTTTCAATGGGAATGGAGTGGTTTCTTGCCATTTGCGAGTTTCTGCAAAGAATACACTCCATTCTCCATAAAAGTTAGAAAGGCAAAACAGGGAAAGAAACCGGTGAAAAAAATGCATTTGCAGAACATTTTCAGGAAAAGAGCACATCTGTATGTATGTTATGCTCCTACAGTTTCAAGACAACATAGTAAATAATATTTAGTGTGCTATTTTGAAATGTTAGAAGCAGCATCTAGAAGCAGCTGAATGATGTAATCCCATTAGGCTCCACCAATCAGCTGGGAAGGGACTCATTATTACCCTCCTCTCCGCTGAAGAGGATGACGCCGTATGTGACCGTCCTCCTCCCGCCTAATGGGGTCGGACGAGCTACAATAATGCTGCGACTTTCTGCTATAATGTGAACCAAGTGAGCATCCCAAGTCCGTTCTGTTCAATTTCACCTAAAAGCACCCTTGGCGCTGCGCGGCTGCGACTCCCGAACCACTGTGCCGCTCGCTCAGCTCGCTCGCCCCCGGATGGAGATAACGAGCGGGGAGCGTAATGTGTCGTAATCTAAAATAATGGATCTCGAGGCCGTCGCACTGCACTGTCCGTCAGCCGTTCACTCCCCACTCCTCCTCCTCCGCTGTATTTCTGACCTCTACTTGTGTCAACTTTTGAAGTCTGGCGCTGCCATTTATAGAGAATAGAAAAGCAGCGCGAGGCATCAACCAGGGGCGTCACAAGGGGTAGGAAAGTGGGACTGAGTTACCGGGGCCCAAGGTGGAGGGGCCCTAGTAACTTTAGCTATTGAAAAATAGCAGATATACAAGCTCACAGCGCGGTACCGAGTGCCGCGCTGCGAGCTTGTAGATCTGCTATTTTTGAAAAGTCGTGAAAATGTGCGCAAATCTTTGAATATATGTATTTTTTAAGTGAACATTTGTAACTCAAATTTTCCCTGGAACTAAATATTTTGAGATGGGGGGTCCTTCACATGAAAAAGTTTGAGCATCACTGACATGGAAACATAGGTTTCTTGGCACACATTTTCACGATTTAAAAAAAATAGCAGATCTACAAGCTCGCAGCGCGGCACTCGGTGCCGCGCTGTGAGCTTGTATATCTGCTATTTTTCAATAGTTAATATTCATGGGGGGCCCGCAGTGAATCCTTGTACCCAGGGCCCAGAATTTGGTGTGATGCCGCCCCTGCATCAACCCCATGGCCAGTAGCCATCAGTCCTCCCAGCACGCACCGTGTTATTGCAGGCAGAGCTGGGGAGAGAACAGAGAATGGCCCGTGACGTATGTGGACACAGGAATGGGAGTTATCTCAACGTTTTCCTCGCAACATAATCACTAAAATATCGTCACTGTCGGGCAGAAACCTTGTATCTCCAAGTTTCAAATGTGTACGTCTTTTGGTAAAGCAAAGCTCTGCTTCATCAAACAAGACTGTCGCACTAAACTAGTGAAAACAGCCGATCTACAAGCACACAACGCCTCGCGATTGGGAACCCCTGATGTAAAGAGAGAGAGAGAGAGAGAGAGAGAGAGAGAGAGAGAGAGAGAGAGAGAGAGAGAGAGAGAGACACACACATACACATACACAGAGAAGTGGTAGGAACATGATATACAGAGAGAGACAGAAGAACAAAAGAGAGAGAGAGAGATAGGGAGGCAGGAGTGGGAATACGATACAGAGCGAGCGAGGGGGAGAGAGAGAGAACGAGAGAAGGAGGAGAGAGGCTCCTAAATCTGTTGAGGGAGCTTAAAAGAGAGAATGCCACAGATAGCCATGAAAATCCGGTCATTTTATCCACCCAATAAACACACTGAACACAGTGCATATAATCCTTCTATTTTCATGCCGGGATATTATCTCTTATCTGAGCTGACCACAATGGCTAGAGCTCTCGCACAGAGGGCCCGAAAAATAATAGGACCACCCGACAAAAAAAAAAAAAAAAAAACACAGGCGTTTTTTTTTTAATAGGCTTTTACAAAAGCAGCATAATAATACTGCAGCCGCCGGCCCTTGTAGAGTTGTTTTGATGTTGATTTTGGAATCACTCACAAGCTAATGCAGGTGACATCGTTGTAAAATTAACATCAGGATACATTACAAAGCACAGCGTTGTGTAAGCGTTCAACCTGTCACAATTCAATGAACCTACTGCCGAAGATACAGATACTGTATACCAGGGTTGGGCAACTTTGATGATGGTGAGGGCTACTATATTCCCACCTTCACTCAAGAGGGCCACATCGCATATTGCTAAGTCCTACTTTGTCACTCTAGTATCTCATACAAAAGAAGCAAAAATAGCAGATCTACAAGCTCAAAACGCATCGCGCTGCGATGCGTTATTTATACAGTATACTCATGTTAACTTTATGAACTTAAATACAAATACATTTTTCATACTACTATACTAGTCGTTAAGCTACAAATATAGAATGAATTAAAGCAGGTCATGTTTGGAATTGTAACAGCTGAAATCAATAATATATATCAGTATTCCGGTATTAACCTGCGGGCCGCATTAAGAAAAGGTGGGGGCCGCATGTGGCCCCCGGGCCGCCAGTTGCCCATGTATGCTGTATACATTCTGGTGCAGCTCTTTTAGTGTCATTTGAAGTTCCTGGACACCCTTCTCTAATAAAGCCACTTTGAAACTGACATCCCTCTTTTGAGCGTGTCATTACAGGCCTTATTTTCTTTAAATAGCCGAAATAGCCGATGTACCTGTACAAGCTCAGAACGCATTGTGAGCTTGCAGATTGGCTATTTTGTGCCGTGTGACAATCAGTGACATTGTCTTAGTATAAATTAAGGGCTTGAGTGGGTTTTAGCGGGCGGGTGTCTGGAATACGTGCTTGCACACAAACTGCCGTAGCACAGGAATCCAAATGAGCTTCTCCAAACTTGGTGTGCGATGTGGTGTGAGGGTCACAGCTTGTTTCAGAGCGACAGAGGACAGGGAGTGACAGCATTTTGCCAGTGGTGTGAAGTACATTTACTTGAATATTTCCAATTTCCAATACTTCTACTTCTACTTCTACTCCACTACATCTAGGATCCAAATGTTGTCCTTTTACTACACTACATTTATTTGACAACTTTAGTTACTGGTTATCTTGTAGATTTAGATTTGTATTACTAAACATACATCCACTTCAGCCCAATATATGTTTTAGCCATTTGAAAATAGCCGATCTACAAGCTCACAATGCGTCGCATCGCGACGCATTGTGAGCTTGTAGATCAGCTGTTTTGAAAAGATTTTTTTAAAATGTGAAAAATTGAAGTGGGACATTGTGCACTATGAGTACTTTTACTTTTGGTACATTTTGATGCCGATACTTTTGTTCTTTTTTACTCTTTTTTTACTTAACTCTTTGAGCGCCAGCGCCCTCTAGGGGCCAAAGAATGCCAGCGCATCTCTCATAGGCGAGCGCTTTAGCTTCCAGGACTTCAGCTTCCAGGACCTGACGTGCTCACGTTCATGCACGGCATGGAAATGTCCCGGATGAAGATGCTAACAGAATGGCTATTCCCATTTTGTCATCTAAAAGATCATTTTTGGGCGATTTCGCCGTAAATAAACCTCGCGCCGCTTTCCTAAAACACAAAAAAGAGATATAAGCCTTTAAAGATGCGGTCTTTCATTGGATTAGGCGGAGATTGGCGATTGCGTTCGCAAATTACGGCCGGCCGGGACGTTGTTAGCTTTCGGCTAGTAGCTACAAAAATCAAGCCAGGCTTCAGAAGGCCTCTTATCATTTTATTCATTTAATTAAATAAAGCCGAACTACTTCGGGATCGGCACACTCGTGTACTCATCGGAAGCGGCGCCGAACATCGGGTGAACATTGGGGAGCTCAAAAATGTATTTTAAACCATTTTTAATGGAATATATCGTCGGACAGAGTAGAACGGCTAGCTGGCTAGCGGCTAGCGAGCCAGGACCACCCACGACTCTACAAGCAGCTCGGGGTAAGTGAATTAATAAAAAAAAGATTGTATTGGATTGAAATAAAGCCGAACTAGTTCGGGATCGGCACCAGATGAGTTAAGTGAAACATTTGAGAACTTTTCCCACCAACTGCATTTTGCCAACCGAGGGGAACTGTGACTTGAATGTAGGCGTTTTGATGATGATGGCCTCTCCGGGGAGGCTGGCTGTGGGCACAGGGCACCGCAGGGCTGGGTTAGCGGGCTCATATCACTTCAAAGAAAAAGAACGCGTCAAACTCAAGGGAACAGCGGGTGCCGGCTGCACTGTGAGTTCAACTTTATAGGTGCCGCAGCGCAATGGCACCGAAAGATCAAATGAAAGCGAAATGTATTCAAACCAGGGACGTGCTGGCCATTGGGAAAAGCGGGACAACTCCCGAACGGCCGGTTCATTCCGGGCCAGTCCAGGCCGGCCATTAGGAAAACATTTTTATTTTATTTTGGGGGCTGGGCGGCCAACAAAGTAAATCGTCACTGTTGGGCAGAAACCTCGTATCTCCAAGTTTCAAATTTATATTTTTTTTCGCAAAGCAAAGCCCTGCTTCTTCATACAAGGCCGTTGCACAAAAGTAGTGAAAACAGCAGATCTACAAGCACACAACGCCTTGCGGTGCGAGGCGTTGTGTGCTTGTAGATCGGCTGTTTTCACTAGTTTAAATCATTTTTAAAATGATAAATACAAACCAAACGGTTTTGGACATACACGGTTTGTCACTTGTCATGATCTGAAACGGCAAATCTTTGAGTAGCAGCAGCGCTATAGAGAGAGATCTCTCTCTATAGCGCGCAAGGAGGGCCTCTCCAACAATTTTTTCCCGGGCTGAATCAGGGGCCCAGCACGTCCCTGATTCAAACAAATGTCTAAACGATACTGGCAAACAGGCAGGTGCACACATACACATCAAAGGGGGCTTTTAGCCGTCTGTAAAAAAATGGCCCTCTCCAGACCAGGAATGCAGTTTTTACTATGGTGAAAGAAACGCAAATGCCCCCCTTTCCATGCCATACCCGAACTCACAATGCGTCACAGTGTGACGCGTTGAGGTCTTGGAGGTCGGCTATTTTCACCAAAAGGCCCTTTTAGAAATGTCAGCCCCTGCTGGCAAACTACGTCCACACTAGCGGAGAAACAAAGCAACAGGCTACAAGTTATTTTAATGGAAGTCAGCAACACGAAGCTACAAAGTGACGGCCGACACTTGTCGCTGCGCTGTGTAAACACCACCAGTTCACGCCTGCAGGTATTTAAAAAAACACCCGCTCTCTCGCCATTTGCATTGGCTCCCGAGGAATCCCGTTCCCAACGCAGGGCTCTAAACCAGGGCTCCTCAACCTGTGGGCCCAGGGTCCATTAGTGGGCCATGAGGATACTGGAAGTGGGTCCCCAAATAATTGGCAAAACACTAAGATATTTATGATTGGAACACCATCGATTGATCATTATCCCATTGATCCCATGACCTAAAAAAAACAAAAGAAATATCTAAATCCTAATGAAATACGTATGTTTCTTTATCTGTGGTGCTCACATTTGTTAATGTCAAATAATTATATGTATTTGACCGTGGACCCCCATCTCAAATATATATAATATTTTGTCCCAGGGACCCCCAGAAGCAAAGATTTTAGTTAAAAATGTTCACTTTAAAAGAATATATATTCAAAGATTTGCACTAATTTTTTTTATAGCAGATCTACAAGCCCATAGCACGGCACTCGGTGCCACGCTATGAGGTTGTAGATCTGCTATTTTTGAATAGCCAAAGCATAAGAAATAATGGTTAAAGTAGTTACGTGAGACAGATGCGTTCTCTTAACCCATTTAGGCCTGAACACATTATTACGCAATATTTCATGCTTTAAATATTAAAAAAAATAGCAGATATACAAGCTCACAGTGCGGCACCGAGTGCCGTGCTGCGAGCTTGTAGATCTGCTATTTTTTTTAAATCTTGAAAATTTGTGCAAATCTTTGAATATTTTGACCCGATTCTATAGGTGTCTTCTAAATCCTTATACGTTTTTTTTTTTTTCTTCTTTTTTTTGAACTATGTTTCTGTCAGTTGTTCTCAAAATGTTTCATGCCAATTACTACATGTTATTTGGCCACGGACCCCCATCTCAAAATATGTTGTTCCAGGGACCCCACCATCTCAAAATATTGTATCAGGGACCCCCCAGAAGCAAATATTTGAGTTACAAATAAGATATATTCAAAGACTTGCCAAAAAATATATATAATATATCACGTTTTTGGAGTGGTGAAAGCACTCCCAATAGACAGGAATGTCTGTGGGTGGCTGGCTATGTGGCTGGCTGGCTGGCTGGCTGGCTATGTCTGTAGCCTGGCAATACCTCTAGTGGCCACACACAACACACATGTTAAAGGAGGGGTGCTGTTTAGCAGGCCAGGCACACTCAACACGCACGCACGCACGCACGCACACACATGGTATAGCTGCTCAGATTCACCACTCCACAAAACCGAGGTTTGATTTTTTCAAAAATAGCAGATCTACAAGCTCGCAGCTGTGAGCTTGTATATCTGCTATTTTTCACTGGTTAAAGCATTCAATAATTCTAGGCCTAAATTTAATGGGTTAAAGTAAACACGCTCGGGCATTACACCTAACCACCTGGCGAGAGTCAACCAACCCTAACACCTGAACTGCACCTCAGCAGCAGCAGTGCACCTGGTCACGCATGGCCGTTTAGTAGCTTTGTTGCCACTAGTGTGAACGCAGCAGCATGAGTGACCAGGGCCGACAACGCTGAGGACAGTCGACGGTTCACGTGCTTCATTAGGATCTGACCGGTGAGCGTGTGTGGGCCAGTATACTCTTTACAGGGTCAAACCGCGGTAAACAAGAGGGCTATTATCCCAAATGCATTCTCCTTCTAAACCCCAGGGGTGCACAGACAGACAGACAGACAGACGGTGAATGCACAGACACCGACAAACCGCAGTGGGAGGTTTTTGTTTAATGCTGAGTCAGGGGATGGCACCATTATCTGGATCTGTGGGCCTGCCAGCGGGCACTTCCTGCCAGGTTAGGAGGACCAGGCAGCCAGCCAGCCAGTTATCCAGCAACAGGAGCAAATTATATCCAGGCAACATCCCTGGACAGCTATAGTGGACCTTTAATTATACAGTCTAAACTACAAGACAGAGGACCCCGTTCTCCTCTCGGTGTACACGCATAACACAGGCCCTCTCACCTCTTAGTGAATAATGATGCTTTACGTTGGAACAATAAGACACTGTTAGATGCTGGTTCTACTTCAGCCATAACCTATAGACCAGAGGTCTTCAACAACGCCTCGCGCTGTGAGCTTGTAGATCGGCTATGTTCGGCAAAGAGGTTTGGTGTTTTGGTGTTCTCCTTTTTTATATGAACCACTTGAACCCTAGAGTCCATATTCTGAGAAAAAAATAGCAGATCTACAAGCTCACAACGCCTCGCGCTGAGCTTGTAGATCGTCTATTTTCAGCAAAGAGGTTTGTTGTAGAGGGGAAAAAGAGCAGACTAAGTACATAGTGAAGGTCAAGTTTATTAAGTATTGATGGTTCAAGTGGTTAAATATCTGAAGTAGGCGGGGGGGGGGGAATACCCTAAGCAGATATACAAGCTCACAGCGTGGCACCGAGTGCCGCACTGCGAGCTTGTAGATCTGCTATTTTTGAAAAGTCGTGAAAATGTGTGCAAATCTTTGAATATATGTATTTTTTAAGCGAACATTTAACAAATTTTGCTTCTGGGGGGTCCCTGGAACTAAATATTTTGAGATGGGGGTCCGTGTGGCCAAATACATATCATTTTGGGGATCCTGCACATGAAAAGGTTTGAGCTCCACTGACATGGAAACATGGGTTTCCTGCACACTTTTTCACAATTTTTCAAAAATAGCAGATCTACAAGCTCGCAGCGCGGCACTCGGTGCCGCGCTGTGAGCTTGTATATCTGCTATTTTTCAATAGTTAACATTCATGGGGGGGGCCCGCAGTGAATCCTTGTACCCAAGGCCCAGAATTTGGTGTGACGCCCCTGCCTATACTCAATGAAAGGCCTTGTTCAAGAAGCTGCATTCCACTGTGACTGCGAAGGTGACTGCAAGCAGGTATCAGCCCAGCGTGACTGGGGCGTACGGATGCGGTAATTCGTGGGCCAAAGGCTATAGAGCTTAGTTTTCCTCCACTAACTAGAAGAGCGGACGCAAAGAGCCTTTGAAGCGAATGATTAGAACACAGAAGGAGGCCTATAGCTATAGCCACCACTGCTGCTCCAATCAAATGAGCCAAACATAGACGGAGGAAGAGAGGAGCGAGAGAAAAGGGAGAGAGAGAGAGAGAGAGAGAGAGAGAGAGAGAGAGAGAGAGAGAGAGAGAGAGAGAGAGAGAAGAGAGAGAGAGAGAGAGAGAGAGAGAGAGAGAGAGAGGTACCCTAAGAGATAAGAGGACGAAACAGAAAGAGGTATAGCAAGTTTGAGAGAGAGAGAGAGAGAGAGAGGGAAGGAGGGAGAGAGAGAGAGAGAGATTAAAAAGCAGAAGTGTCCTGCGACCCATTAAATGGGCAGATTGGCTTTCTATTCCTGCCAACATGGGTGGTGGCCATCTTGACCGAGTGCCAACACTTAAATGAGAACCGTGGAGGAGGACATGTTGGTTCTCCACACGAGCCTGGCCTGATTTCCCAGAGACGCTCCATCAGTTGGCCACCGGAAGACAGGAATCCAGGTGAAATAGTAGATTCGTTATCGGGTTTTGTCACCTCGTCGAGTACACTCTGTGCAGTATCGTATGACGTGTGTGGACCTGTCAAATCGGACATGTTTAATGATTCTATACTAGGCCGGTACCCGTTGGGAACACATGCCTCTCCAGTTACGATTGTCCTGCTTAGTGCAGTGCAACGCGTCGCGGACACGACGCATTGTGAGCTTGTAGATCTGCCACTTTCGAAGAGCGACCCACTGCGCTGTACGGTGAAGACTCGGGCTTATAGGACTGTGGAGCTGTCCTCTATTGCTTTTATAGGCGATATAATCGTCAATTGCGAAGTTTGGGGCCGAGTCGGCCGACGATGGACGATAGGAATATTTTGGCTTATCGCCCAGCTCTAATCTGTTTATATCCCGCTATAATCCTAACATACCTAAGCCTATGTAAATGACATCATGTGAAGCCAGAGACGAAGAGTTGCGCCAAAGTTGGTCTTGGGCTAAATGCCAAGGAAACCGAGGTTATCACCTGTAACAGTGGTTCTCAACCTTTTCTGGAAGAGGGCCCACTTGGAAAATCTTGAATGCATTCGTGGCCCACCCATCTGACCACTTCACACTTAAGTGTTTTCACACGGTGGCGTGGGAAACCCCACCCTGATGGTTGGCGTGTAAATATGGTCGCCGTTGTGAATACTGTTGTCAATGCACTCCAATACATCCAGTAGTGGAAGAAGAACACGTTTTTTTTTTTTCAATCAAGTGAAAGTATCAATACCACAATGTAGAAATACTTCTGTTACAAGTAAAAGTCTGGTGTTAAAAATTGACTTGAGTAAAAGTACAAAAGTATTCGCCTCAAACCATATTTAAACAACCAAAAAGTTAAACTACTCATTATGCAATGTCCCATTTCACAAGTTCGTCCTGTAAACGAATCCTTTGACAATATAGCAGCTCTTCAAGCTCGCAATGCGTTGTAAAGCGAAACTTGGAAACACTCCAGTAAAGAAAAAACCCTCAACATTGTACTTAAAGGAGCTATAGTCAACTTTTTCATTTTGTCCATTATCAGGCTGACTTTGTTTACATCCCTCTTCTATTCTTTTATATGGAATCCATATACAAGAATAGAAGAGGGATGTAAACAAAGTCAGCCTGACAATGGCCAAAATGATTATTTTATCATAATTTTACTCTTTTTGTGGTCATTTTTGAAAAGAAACACATATGAAGCTTAATTTTGTTTTTATTTTAGCATCCGTTTTTCAAGAAAAAGTTGACTATAGCTCCTTTAAGTACTGTACTCATGCCCGAGGGAAGTAGGGGTGCTGGGGGTGCGGCCGCACCCCCTCCCCCACGTCCCACCGCACCCCCCACCGCACCCCCTAAAGGGGGGTTGGGGGAAAAATATTGCCGATCGGCAAGTAGAGGCTCTGACATCAGTGGCGTGAAGTAGGAGCTATTGGCTACTTCTATTTCCAGTACAATTTCAAAATAAACATGTGTTGAATGATCGATTGTATAGACAAAAAAAAAAAAGAAAGGCTCTTGTTTTGAAATGTGCTTCTGGGCACTGTTTAGACAGGAAATGGCTTTCAAAGGACTTCCCTTTTAACTTGTCTAAGCGTCTGTCTCTCCGTGCGTAACATATGCGTCATGGACTCTGTGAATTATAACAATACGGGCATAAAAGGAATATACAGAACACCAAGACAACACAACCTAGGCTATGAAGGCATTACACATCGCCCTCTGCTAGCCCTGGCGTCCTCACTGGTGAGTCGTGGCTAAAGACTTGTAATGATGAATGCTATGTTATGCTGCTGTGCTGCCTGGCTAGGCTAATGTTTGGGCTAGCTAGTGGCTAATGGCTATGGTGTACCAGAAGTTGACCAGCTGTTTCCTAACACTGGGGTCTGGACCGATGCGGCGGACAATATAGCATCTAATAATATCCTGCTGGCTGCAATCAGATCAGTGGCATATGGCCACTGTGTGCGCATTTTTTATATGTCTCCGCACTGTCCACAGCCCGTTTGGAGAGGCAAAGGGAAAGTTTAGTGTGCAGTTCCCAATTTTGTTACATTTAGCTAAAAAATAAACCTCGGAAACCCGAATAAAACCTGCAAAAAAGGTTATAAAACACAATTAAAATCCGCAAATAACCGCAATTTTTCGCGCAGCGCGCGAAGCCCCTCCTGCGTCAAATGAGTTCCCACGGCTATGACTGTACTTGGATACTTTTACACCACTGAATACAACTCTGTAAGCCTTCTGCATTCTACCCACAAACCATCTCAGAAAAAAAAGGACTGTCACTTCACTGAATGACACTGTCGCCCCTGTTCTGTACTGTTAGACACCTGAAGTGCACTGACTTCAGAAAGGCAACGCTACTCTCTCCTAAGAGGCAACAAACCGAGACTGTCACCAGCTTTAAATAGCCTGGACAGTAAAAAGACCATAACTCCCTTTGGGATGGTTGTTCAGAGGCCATTTGTTTAAATAAAACATACATAAAAAATAGTCACTGATGGGGCATTTTCAATGCTGACAGGACTCTTTCTACTGTAGGTACAAATCCTTTCCGTAATTCACCCTGACATACTGTACAGTTTTTGTCTCATCTGCTGGTTTTACAATCAAAAGGAGGCTATCCGGAGGGAAGGACACTGTTTCCCTAATTAGACACTCAGAAAAGTGTCTAATCTTCCTTTCCTTTTCTCTTTTTATTTTGTCCGATATTGGTTATGGGATTTTGATTTTGTCGGATATTGTTTTTTATTTCTTTTTATAATTTTTATCCCATGATTTTGTAAACCATTTTTCACCCAGTGCCAAGCTGTAATCCTGGGCTCTGCTCTCCCTCTGCCAACCTGGGGAGGGCCCCGAACTGAGCTCATGCTTCCTTCAATGCATGAGGAGTGAGCAAGCCGCTTCTTATCACCTGACAAGGGGGGAGTTTCCCCGGTTGGACGTAGCGTGTGGAAGGAACACGTTATTCCAACCAGTTCCTTTCCCCTCCATCAGGCAGGCCAGGGGGAGGCGTTATAGAGACCAGGATTACAGCATGTTTTTGTGAGGGTACCTACCCTAGGATATTGTCGGATATTGGTTATGGGAAATATGTTATGGGACAATGTTCATAAAAGCGTGTGTGTGTGTGTGTGTGTGTGTGTGTGTGTGTGTGTGTGTGTGTGTGTGTGTGTGTGTGTGTGTGTGTGTGTGTGTGTGTATGTGTGTGTGTGTGTGCCGTGTGTGCGCGTGTGTGTGTGTGTGCGCGCGCGCGTGTGTGTGTGTGTGAGCGCTTGTGTGCCAGGGCAATGACTACTTTACATATCACCTACTGTAATAGTAATAGTTACATAGTGCTTATATCAATTGTTGCAAAGTAATTCACACAAACACACCTATGTAAGCAAATTACTTCACTAATGATATATTCTTTACTAAAACAACCACTTCACTGACACAATTAAATACAAATTCAAACAAATACTGCTTCTGTCCATAATTCCATGGGTACAGCCCAGTGTTGATTTTGCAGACTAAAACTATGACGAAAAATGTTTGTCGACTGCGTTTCTTTCACTGACAAAAACTAAATAAAAACTAAGCTGTGATGACTTAAAACTAAGACTAAATATATTGACAATTTTGTCAACAAAATAAAAACTAGACTGAAACGTTAGGGAGGGACTATAGTGGAGAAGAGAGTCATTTTATGTTTGGTTGCTCTCAAGTGTTGCGTGCTGAAAATAGCAGATCTACAAGCTCACAACGCGTCGCGCTGCGATGCGTTGTGAGCTTGTAGATCTGCTATTTTCAGCACTTATATTTTCAGCACACAACCAAGTGTAAAATCTCTCATTACGATGCCATCAAGGCCTGCCAAAATAAATTTCAGTTGACTAAATCAACTGTAGATTTAGTCGCCTAAAATCTTAAGATATTTAGTTGAATAAAATTAGACTAAAACTTTTTTTTTGTGACCAAATTTTTATTCATTTTCATTTTTTATTGAAAAAGGCATACCCTTTTTCACAACATCTTTCGGCGGTAATACAGTTTTCATTTCAGGACATATGCAGGTTGCAGATGCTGAGCATAAAATTAAAATTAAACAAACTAGCCCTTACCCGTTCAAAGATATGAGCTCCAAAATGATGTGCAGTGTGTGGGT
>NC_137814.1:17178393-17195893 GCF_963921795.1 Nannobrachium achirus
TCTCGTCCTCTTCATACAGGTCGATAAGAACATGTTGCGTGGATCATAATCAAGCCCTTCCGTTGTCCTCTCACTCTCTACTGCACTGTGCATAGATCCCACCAGAGAGTTGCTGCTGCGAGTCAAAGCCTGATTAAATATTCATTAAACTCGGACAATGCAAATATATATGGATCTTAATGATCAAATGTGTATTCTTTATTAGATTTGGCTGTGTTCCTCCCTCCTTCCACGATCCATAGGTCAGCAACCGGTCAGCACCGGTCACTTAACCCATAAAGACCGGGAACGCATCTTTGTTACGTTGGATTTTCACCACTTTAACCATTATTTTATGCTTAAAGTATTGGAAAATAGCAGATCTACAAGCTCACAGCTCGGCACCGAGATCTGCTATTTTTGAAAAAATCTTTAAATAAACTTTTAAAACTTTTGTATACCGGTATCTTTGCTTCTAGGGGGTCCCTGGAACAAAATATTGTATATTAGCTAATAGCTATAGTAGTAAAAAGACTATAAAAAATTAAACTACTATAAAAAATAAATTCTGCTGGAACGCATCCGTTATGGTCGCCGCTCGTCTCCCTCAGTGTCTCTGTGTCACCGTCGCTCAGCATCATGATCATAATGTTCGTTGTCCTCTCCAACGACTACAAATGACAACAGTTCAATATTTCCCTGCAGAGCTCTGTGATGTGCTTTTCTCTTGGAAGAGACCAGTGGTGGGAAAAGTACTCAGATATTTTACTTAAGTTAAAGTATCAATACCGCAATTGTAGTTACAAGTCCGGAAAGTACAAAAGTGTTGGCATCAAAATGTACTTAAAGTACCAAAAGTTAAAGTAATCATTGTGCAGAATGTTCAAGTTCAGAATGTCTAAAAAAAATCTTTAGAAAATAGCAGATCTACAAGCTCACAATGCGGGAATGTTTGGGAAAACAGTGGTCTACAAGGTTTGCGCGCATGTGACCCCGACTAACCCTATAGCTAATCATTGAAATGTGGAACCAAAGGTGTGCCCACCACGGCGTGTCGACCCAGGGATGCCAAGCGCAGCATATTATGAGTTGGGAGTAAGAATTTGTTGTAAAAACATATGGCATGGTGAAAAGATTATGATCAGACACAGAGGTAGGTACACTGGCTGCAGAGAAAAGAGATCTGAAACAAAGCAAGGTGTTCAAACAGCAGGAGATGAATGCTGAAAGCAAAGGCCTTTGAATGTCTTAGGTCCAACGCCTCTAAGATAGGCTATTTATCTGCACAGATATTTTAGCAGGGTTTGATAACGGGTTTGATAAAATCCTTTCAAGCGTTTATTTAAACTATTCCAAACAGCAGCGCACCAGAGCAGTGGTTTCCAACCAGTGGTCCGGGGACCGCCAGCAGTCCCTGAGGGAGTTGCAGGTGGTGAGTTAGTAACCAAATGGACCATTATAGATGCCGTTTCAACTCTTCCGTATTTACTGCTATTTTCCTGAAAATGTCCTGCAAATGCTTTTTTCCATAGGTTTACGCATTTTTGCAGAAACCCACAAATGGCAAGCAATCACTCCATTCCCATTGAAAAGCAGAATCCACCTTCATAGGTATAGAATCACATCTGTACATCTCGAGTGTAAAATGAAGCCGAATGTACCTGTGGTTTCATTTATTGGCTTAATTTAACTTAACTTACAAGAAGTCTACAGTTATCAGTCGGTCCCTCATCTCGATACAGCATGGAATTGTGGACAGGATCGTATCCAACGACAACAAACTATTCAACGTTTTGAGGCTGAATCTCATCTGAATCTCATCAAACGGTGGCTCCGTGGCTCAAATGCCCAATAAACAAGGGACTTTGATATGAAGAGAGTTGAAAAGCCAATGCACGAGAGTAACGCGGCCAGTGGCGTCGAGTTCAGCAAAAGCTAGGGTATGGCAGAGATGGGAGTCCTCATCCAGAAATCCATCAGAACAAAAAAGAAAAGAAAGAAATAAAAAGTTTTGTCAGTTCTTTTCCCCAGGTTTCTACGCTTTCTTGGGCTGGATATGGCAGCCTGGAACGGTTGTTCAGACAAGTGCAGCTAAACTTGTCATGTTAGTAAACATGCCGCAATTAACAATAATGCATTGCACCTTTGCAGCTGACCTGCGGAACCTGGGAATATACAATTTTGTCAAGATATCGTCGTTGTCCGGTGAAAACCTTATATGTCCAAAACCGTTCGTTTTGCATTTTTCATTTTATTTAAACTAGTTAAAACTGCCGATCTACAAGCACACAACGCCTCGCATCGTGAGGCGTTGTGTGCTTGTAGATCGGCTGTTTTAACTACTTTTGTGTGACGGCCTTGTACGATGAAGCAGGGCTTTACTTTGCGAAAGAACGTACAAATTTGAAACTTGGAGATACAAGGTTTCCACCCGACAAAGACGATATGCTGAATACCCCTGCCTTACCCAATTGACGCCCCTGAACGCGGCGACGCCCAGCATTTGAAGGGCTTGGTTGGGCATTGAGTTAGTGGCCTTTAGCTAAAAGCCCCGGCGTCTGCGCTGCGTACCGGCAGAAATACAGCCCAGTCTGCAGAGAGCGCTGGCATTTACCCGCAGACAGACGTATAAGCCTATATAATGTGATTCCACATGATTTAACTGGCGGGCACGATGGAAAGGAGACCTTCAAAATGCCCCGCCGGACAAAAGGAAGAAACCGAAATTGAAAACGGTAAACGTTCCCTGTGCGTCGTCGCCCGCGCTCAAAGTTGCCCGGGAACGACCTCGGTATATTCGGCGAATTCGCGAATACCACTCGTCCTCTGTTGTCCTCTGTTCGCCGCGTGCCGTACCTCATTTACAGGCAATCTATACAACACAAGGAAACGCAGTTTAGTAATTTGATGGATGGCAATAAAATAAAAATGACCCGCTGTTTCTGTGCTGTGTTGGGAAATGCGCGGCGGTTTTGTTGACTTGGGTGTCTTGTCGTGTGTGTTATAGTTTCACACTATATAAGCAGGGGCGTCGCACCAAATTCTGGGTTAGGGTTAACCCAGAATAATAATATGTATTTGGCCACGGACCCCCATCTCAAAATATTTAGTTCCAGGGACCCCCCCAGAAGCAACGTTTTAGTTACAAATGTTCAAAAAAATACATATATTCAAAGATTTGCACACATTTTCACAACTTTTCAAAAATAGCAGATCTACAAGCTCGCAGCGTTGCACTCGGTGCTGCGCTGTGAGCTTGTATATCTGCTATTTTTCAATAGCTAAAGTATAAAATAATTAAGGCCCCTCCACCTCGGGCCCTAGTAACTCGGTCCCACTTTTCTCCCCCTTGTGACACCCCTGGGCGTGCGTGTGTTTCAGACTGCATATAAGGAACCCTGAATGTGTTGCAGCAGATCCATGATGGACTCACTGGAAAACAGCATTCAAAACTCAGAAAACAACTCGATACTTCATAAGCCCGCCCTATATAACAACAATCAATCCACAATCAGCCCACAGCTACCGGTACACTAAGCCTGTATGCACACTTATTTTATACCTATACCTGCAATTATCCTACAACGATCTTCTGATAGATAATGGGGCTGTCAGTCAAACATGCTTATCGGGTATTGGTATTCTCTGTCCGTCTGTCTGTTTGTCTGGTCTGTCTTTCTGCCTCTCTCTCTCCTACAGTATCTATTCCCTGTCTGTCACTCTCCCCTGTTTATCGAGGAGAGGAAGATGTGCTATTTTCAAATAGCCTGAGGTATAAAATAGGGTTAAAGTGGTTAATATATGTTATATAATATTGCAAAGTAACTAGTGACTAAAGTTTTCAAATAAACGTAGTGGAGTAGAAGTAAAAGTATTGGAAACTGGACATACTCAAGTAAAGTACAAAATTGTAGGGATATTTCACTTAAAAAAAACGGGAACACCCAGCACAGTTTTTGAATTTCTTCATTCAGTATCTAGATATTTGACGCGTTGTGAGCTTGTAGATCTGCTATTTTCAGCACGCAACATCTGAAGAGCAACCAAACATAAAATGACTCTCTTCTCCACTAGTTTTAAGCCCTTTGCACACAGGACAGTTGCGTTTTTTTCGTTTGCGGCATGAATAAAACGCATTGGATTTGGTGTGCAAGGCTGTGCGGAATCGGCGCTGCGGATCCCAAAAGGAGTCATAAAAGGAGTGATGAGTTTTTCACCGCATGCGACAAGACGCACGAATCGAACTGGGTTCGATCGAGAAAAAAACGCACGGCGGCAGCCACTCGTCGCACGGCTAATTCGGAGCCGGTGTGCATGTGGTCATAGAGAATCATTGTTTTCTTTTCAAAAAATGATATTGTCCGTTTTATCCGTGCGGTTAAACGCGCCTGTGTGCAAAGGGCTTTAGTCTAGTTTTTATTTTGTTGACTAAATTGTCAATATATTTAGTCTTAGTTTTAGTCATCACAGCTTAGTTTTTATTTCGTTTTCAATTAGTTTTTGTCAGCGAAAAAAACGCAGTCGACAAACATTTTCCGTTCATAATAGTTTTTATTTCGTTTTTAATTAGTTTTCGTAAGCGAAAAAAACGCAGTAGACAAACATTTTTCGTCTTAATTTTAGACAACGAAATCCACACTAGTGGCTGGGAGGGTCTTAGCAGTTTAGAGCCCTAACAGCTCCCTGGGTAAACAACGCTTCTCTCGCTGGCCTCGCCAAGCGGATCACGCCTCTCCGCCAGACAAACGGCAGCAGCGGCTCTCTCACCGGGCTCTGCAGCTACGGCCAAGATGCCCCCACACACACACACACACACACACACACACACACACACACACACACACACACACACACACACACACACACACACACACACACACACACACACACACACACACACACACACACACACACACACACACACACACACACACATGCTGCGCAATGATTAGCAGCCAGACAAATGCCTGCGGTGTGTCCGGTAGCCAGACAAAGTGCCCCGCCCCCGCGTCCACACGCAGAGGCAGAGAAGTGGCTGCCACTGATGGAGTCACCACACTGCCATCACTGGTTGTACAGAATCAATACGCCACCATCTCTAACAGTAACCCAAATGTATCGCTTATATAACAGGAGTCTTCAACGTTTTCAGGCCATTAAGGACCCCTTCGTTGAGAGAGAGATGAAGCAGGGACCCCCCACAGCCTTTTCATAGATTCCATATAGTTTCATCGTTTGACAGCATAATCATCAGTATATTTTGGATTCATGTCAATTTGTGTTTTCAGATATTTAACCACTTTAACTGTCAATACTTAATAAAGTTGACCTTTCACTTTCCTCTTTGCCAAAAATAGCTGATTAACAAGCTCACAACGCCTCGCAGCGCGAGGCAACACATTGGCTGTTAGCCATGTTTCCATAAGCTTATTCGAAAATAGGAAGCGAATTATCAGAAATTCGCATTAAGACAAAGCTAATTTAGCCTGTTTCCATTTGCGGGTGTCATTCGAATCAGCGACAGTCGCATCAGTTGATCGGGCAGATTTTTTCAGACCGAACCGAGACGTGAGCACTGCACGTCTGACTGCTGTGTCTCGATGCACAGTGCACACTCATCCTGCAAGTTTCAGCGTCCTCTGGAAGGTGGGCGATCTGCAAGCTCACAGCGCGGCGTGGAGACGCGGATGCGAGCTGCTGTGGCATTGTGGCACGTTTACTAACATGCCAAGTTTAGCTGCACTTGAACAACCGTTCCAGGCTGCCATATCCAGCCCAAGAAACCGTAGAAACGGGAGAAAAAATAAAATGTACTTCTTAAAATAAATGTATCGTGCCTGTTGCTAAGGTATGGCAACATGACTGGTGTCTTCGCGCGCGTGCAAGACACCAGTCATGTTGCCATACCTTAGCTTTTTTCTGAACTGACGCCACTGGAGCTGAACAGATGGTTCAGCAATGAATGAAGGAATGAGAAAACACAAGGATGGAACGCAAGCGGAAGAATGACGCAACGGGTAGACAGAAAGAAAGAAAGAAAGTAAGAAAGAACACAATATGATACGAAAAAAGAAAAAAACTAAAACAAAACAATAAATAGGCTGGCCCCTGCAGCAATGTTATTGTTATTGTCTCTGTACAAACGCTCTCCAGTGAAAGACAGCGACAGAATGAAGCCACAGCACACAGCCACAGCATGAAAAAAACACACTGTGTGCTAAGATATGCAAGTAGTAACAAGGCCTTAACTCATCTACTGCCAAAGACAAAATATGATGGATTTTTTCTCTCCAAAGACCTCACTTGCAATACCCAGAGGACCAGTGTTTTAAAACATTAAAGGAGACATTGGGACTTCTGTCATTCTATTGATAGAATAGAATAGAATAGAATAGAATAGAATAGAATAGAATAGAGAGGTTGCATCCTTGAGGTGCACCACAAACATGTATATAAGTGGTTTTCAAATCTTTTCATATCAAGGTCCATGATTTATTCGTCATTTGAGCCACAGACCACCATTTATTGAGATTTAGCCTCTCAGACCCCCCCAAAAATACGATTTTGTCCACAATTCAATGCTGTCATACAGTACCATGGGAGAAACAACAGGCAAACGCCAATCAAAATAACACTTCTTCTACATTCTCTAATTGTGCAGACATAAAGCAATTTATTTAACTCTTGAGAGCGTAAAATGAAACCAAATGGACCCATAGCGGTCCATTTGGTTTCATTTTACACTAAGGGTTACCAATTCTCCATTCCGCTAGGGACCACCAGCTGGAACCCCCCTGGAGAACCACTGGTTGAGAACCACTGGTGTATTAGGGTCAACAGATTGTCCGGCCATGCTCAGAGCATTGTTGATTTGGTAGACTAAAACTATGACGAAAAATATTTGCGTTTTTTTCACTGACGAAAACTAAATAAAAACTAAGCTGTGATGACTAAAACTAAGACTAAACATATTGTCAATTTCGTCAACAAAATAAAAACTAGACTAAAACGTTAGGGAGGGACTAGTGGAGTCATTTTATGTTTGGTTGCTCTTCAGGTGCTGTGCAGCGCGACGCGTCGTGAGCTTGTAGATCTGCGATTTTCAGCACATAACCAAGTGTAAAATCAGTCATTACGATGCCATCAAGGCCTGCCAAAATACATTTTAGTTGACTAAATCAACCGTAGATTTAGTCGCCTAAAAACGTATGATATTTAGTCGACTAAACTAAAACCTTTCAGGTGACTGAATTATGACTAAAACTAAATGAGATTTTATTCAAAAGACTATGACTAAAACTAAATCAAAGTTTGCTGTGAAAAACAACATTGGCTCAGAGTTCATAGTGGCATCCTCCTCAGCCTCAGAGGCATGACTGACAAACGTGGAATTTGGGGGCGGAGTGGCCCTTTAACTGACCAGGCAACATATGGTTCTCTATTCTTTTGGTGGATAAAAGCATTGTCTCTGTTTGACTGATAAAAAAAAAACCATCCACCCACACCCACACCCACACGCACGCACGCACGCACGCACGCACGCACGCACGCACGCACGCACGCACGCACGCACGCACGCACGCACGCACGCACGCACGCACGCACGCACGCACGCACGCACGCACGCACGCACGCACGCACGCACGCACGCACGCACGCACGCACGCACGCACGCACGCACGCACGCACGCACGCACGCACGCACGCACGCACACACACACACACACACACACACACACACACACACACACACACACACACACACACACACACACACACACACACACACACACACACACAGAGTCCTTTTTAAAGTGATAGAGAGGCAGCATATGCCAGGGTGGACATGGTGACCCGCTGTCGCTGATTAACAGTGGAAACAAAGGCAGTGCTGAGAGACTCATTAGCACCCCTTAAAGGCCTCCATCCCCCACAATGCAATGCAACACAACGGGAGCCGCTCTGCGGACACCCCCGGCGAGACTGTGACCGCAGAGTGTCAATGAAGACTCCATCAGTCACTCATTTCCAGCTGTGTGATTACAGCTACAGTAGAGGGTGTTGGGTCAGGTCTCTGGCAGTGTTGTATGGACAATAACTAGATACACTATTACACTTACTTAGTTACTTGATTACTGCCAGCTGGGGGTGATTAATCAACGATAACAACAATACAATACAATACCAATTCATTAGAATATATAATAATAATATACGGTAATAATCGACCCAAGTTGAGTTTCCGAATTTCTTTTGAGAAGTGTAGATAGACAGACAGACAGACAGACAGACAGACAGACAGACAGACAGACAGAGTTAATTTATCACTCGGAATTCCACATCGTCTTGTATTATTAAACAAATACAAAACAATGTAATGGGAACAAGCACAGCTATTACGGCTTCAGATATAAAGCCAGCAGGGCTGAAGTGGTTAGAGTGTTTTGTAATAATGAAAGAAATCTACAAAGTAACTAGTAACTATAAGTTTTTATCTAATTGCAGTGGAGTAAAATCACAATACTTTCCTTTGAGTTGTAGTGGAGTAGGCCTATTGGACATTGGAAATACTCCAGTAGTATACTCAAGTAAAATTACCTCAAAATTCAAAAGTGTACTTAAGTAACAGTATTCGATAGGGGTGTAACGATATAGTAACTGCATCGAAATATCGTTTTTAACTTAAAAAATCAAAGTATATCGAAATGAAAACAGCTAAAATCAAATTGTAACGTTTGAATTTGTATCGTATCGAATCGGCAGTGCAAAGAAACGATTGTATCGATTCTACCTACTTGTGCATTGTATTTAGCATTTTTAAGAAGAAAAAATGAAAAGGAGGGGTATAATTACTTTTCCTTTCCATATAGCTACACTGGTCTATTGATAAATGTGTGTAACCTCTGAGTTCATGTCAAGGTGCAGGTTTGTCCATATACAATGTCCATGTGGTATTTGGCAGATAATCACTGTGATTACTTATTTATATCCATAATAATACATGTTTCCCTTTAAAACCTGCACTATCCACACCTTTCACACAGATTTAATTTCTTTGCTAAATAGTTACTATATCGATTTTAAATCAATGAATCGAATCGTATCGTATCGCCATGAATGAACCAATATCGTCCATGTATCATTTCGTCAACCATATATTGTGATATGTATCGAATCACTATTAAAATGTATTGTTACACCCCTAGTACTGGAGTAAAAGTACTCTCCACCACTGAAAACAATAAACCCATCAAATCAAGTTAGGTAGAGGCGGCAGGCGGCGGCAGCGACCCTCGCTCCGTCTGCTGCGCGGTGAAGCGAGACATTTCTTCTTCGACTCCGCGGCGCTTCTCATTTCCCAGGCGGCTGCCATTTTAAATAGGGCACGTCTACAACGGTCCGGAGGCGAAGGGGGGTTGGGAGCTAAGCGGGGACCGGTTGCTTTAATTAGACTTGTGAATGAATATTTTTTTTCTTTCTTATAAGGACGTCTTCCCCTCTCTTTGTCGGTCGGGCCTCACTTAAAATTCAAATGACGATGACAATGCATGTGGATGGCTAATTAGTTTTAAGAGGGGAAGGAATTCCCCTTCGGTTAACAGAATCAAAAGCGGAGCGATGACGGTGTGTGTGTGTGAGTGTGTGCGTGTGCGTGTGCGTGTGTGTGTGTGTGTGTGTGTGTGTGTGCGTGTGCGTGCGTGAGGGAGAGAGACAAAAAAGAAAGCAATAGACATAGAACGAATTAATGCGACCGCGGACGCTACAGAACGCACTCATCGGACTCACAGAGGAGAGAGAATGGTCGAGACCCAAACTTTTTTTTTTTCTAATAATTTTTATCCCACGATTTTGCAACCCATTTTTTCACCCAGTGCCAATTGCCTATGTAATCCTGGGCTCTGCACTCCCTCTGCTGCGCCTGGGGAGACAACGGACTAACCTCATGCTTCCTTCATGCATGGGTAGTCCAAGTTGTTTCTTTTCACCTGACAGGAGGGATTTCCCCGGGATGGACTTAGCGCGTGGAAGGAACACGTTATTCCAACCAGTTCCTTTCCCCTCCATCAGGCGCCCCGGCTGGCCAGGGGGAGGCATTATTGAGACCAGGATTACTGCATGTTTTTGTGAGGGTATCAACCCTAGGAGACACGGGGAGAACATGCAAACTCCACACAGAAAGGCCCTATTGCCAACCCCACCTAGGGTGTGGGCGCTGATGACGCGGAGGGAGAAACACGCCCCCAGCACCCACAGCGTCCCCCGGCGGGAATCGAACCCAGGACCTTCTAGCTGTGAGGCGAAGCGCTAACCACTGCGCCACCGTGCCCCCCGAGACCCAAACTTAATCAGCAGCGGATAACATGGAGACTTTCTTTACAACAATGTGCACAAACGAGCCACACAAAGGCCACGAATATTCCCAGTACAACACAAAAAAAACCCCACTTGATTTCTTTTGGACTAGACGTAATGAACTGGGGTTTATAACAGACAATCGATGGCGCGCCACCGAAGGCTGAGATTCCTCCTCGGGCGTCAGACTTGTGCCAAGTGTCAAGTGTCAATCAGAACGCTTTTAATTACTTGGAGTTGTCTGTTTCACTCTACTTGAAGCAGAACGTTGTCAGCCAGGAGTTGTTGCCTTTTCTCCCATGAACTCTGCGATGTTGTTTCCACTCAAGCAAGACACGAAAATAATCAGTGAGTGCGAGACAGCTAAGACGAAGTGAAATCAAGTGCACGTGTCGCTTCCTGCGAGATGTCGCCGCTTAACCGGAGATGCACCAAAGGCTGTCGTAATAGTGATATTTTACTTGACGATTAATTGTCACACAAATATTTGAAAGTTAAAAAAGTTAAATACTCTTGTGATTTTGATGTACTGTAGTGATATGAGATTGCACAAACATTCACACACGCACACACACACACACAGACACACACACGCACGCGCGCACACGCTAAGGACACCCACCTGATGCTAGTCATGCTGCCAGTCTCAGAGCCTAGCTTGCATCTCTCCAACTGAGTGGCAACAATCTGTCGCTCTGCTTCCAGCTCCCTCGTTAGACGCTCAAACTGCAGCTCCTGGGGGGAGAGAGAGAGAGAGAGAGAGAGAGAGAGAGAGAGAGAGAGAGAGAGAGAGAGAGAGAGAGAGAGAGAGAAACCTTCAGTACAAAATACTTATGCACTTTGTCAACACCTGTAGTGATCATAGCGGTTACAGACTGTCAAGCTTAGGTTAGGAGACAGACAGATGCAGGGACGTGCTGGGCTGGGCTGGGCCCCCTGAAAACAGCAGATCTACAAGCACACAACGCCTCGCATCGCGAGGCGTTGTGTGCTTGTAGATCGGCTGTTTTCACTACTTTTGTGCAAACAGTTTAATTTTTACTTTTGTGCAAACAGTTTAATTTTTTCCTAATGGGCGGCCTGGACCGGCCGGGAATGAACCGGCCGTTCGGGAGTTGTCCCGCTTTTCCCAATGGCCAGCACGTCCCTGTCAACACCTGTAGTGATCATAGCGGTTACAGACTGTCAAGCTTAGGTTAGGAGACAGACAGATGTTCAGAAAAGTCTGCAACAACAAATTGCTCCACAACAATCTGCAGGCCAAAAATATCACTCTCGGATCACAGCGGATGGCAATTGCTTCAGGTTCCACGTATATTTCTGCTGACGTGCCAAACCCTTAAAAAAAAACGCAGCAATTTGCTCTTCCTGATTCCGCTCGCTAAGAAATGTATGGAATATTTAGGGAGTGTTTTGCAGTAGTCAGTGGTTTCTTTGACAAACTGTGACAGTTTCATCTGAGGAGAAGGAAAAGAAAGAAAAGTGTCTAATACTAGCGCTAGCACAGATGACAGCGACTGCATGGGTTCACACACCCTGCTGTGCTGCGGTGCTGCGACTGTCACCACAAAACCCTCTGAAAGACAGCATGAAGGAGGATGTCGTCACCCTGGTTTAGAGGGTCTATCTGTAGTGCATGTTCTTGTCATCCCAATAGTGAGCTGGAGATCGGCTTTCACTCTTTATATCAGGGGTGGGCAACTTTGATGATGGAGAGGGCGACAAAAAACTAAAAATATTATTGAACTCTACTCTCCATGGCGTGAGTAATCAATAGAAAAAAAGTCATTTTGGGGGTGAACTACTCCTTTAAGGGCCATTCACACTGACTGAGCACAATAACTATAACTATAAAATGAAGCAATAAGCCACAAGAGGCGACTGGTTACCTGGTATTTTACACCGGCTGAGAGACGTAGGGAGGCACGAGGCGCAAAATGATTACAATATGGCAACATGAAAAATCATAGACATGTACCAATTAAAACTGTTATATGTCACTAAGCATAGTTTTAACAATCGTTCTAAGTCAGGTGGATGGCATTATTCAAACTGACAATACAAAAAAGAATGCAATGGTGAATGATATACCGGTAGTTATCTTTAAGCCTATAGTTATCGTGCCCTTTATATTTATTGTTGATATCGCACCATAAAGGGATCTTCAACTGGAAAATCAGTTATTTATACACCGTTGTGTAAAGATTTTCCCAAATTGTAAGTACAGACAGTATGTTTTTTATTTGTCATCGTGCCACGTTGTGAGCTTGTAGACCGGCTATTTTCGCTATTCAACGCAGGACAAAGTATACACATCTTAGGTCAGGGGTCCTCAACAGGAGGTCCGGGACCCCTAGGGGGTCCCCAGAGTTACTACAGGGGGTCCTCCAAAACTTTTTTATATTAACCATGAACCCTAGCGTCCATATTCTGAGAACTTTAGCCAAAAATAGCAGATCTACAAGCTTGTAGATCGGTGTAGTGGGGAAAAAGAGCAGACTAAGTACAGAGTGAAAGGTCAAGTTTATTAAGTATCGACGGTTCAAGTAGTTAAATATCTGAAAACACAAACTCACATGAATCCAAAATACACTGATGATTGTGCTGTCAAACGATGAAACTACCGGTATATGGAAATCTATGAACAGGTTGTGGGGGTCCCTGCTTCATCTCTCTCTCGACTAAGGGGTCCTTGGCCTGAAAACGTTGAAGACCCCTGGCTTAGGTGGTCAACCCAGATACTGTATGTACATCAACATACTGTAGGAGAGCTCCATACGTGCAGTACATACGTCTGTCAGTTTAATGCAGCGCTGCTCAATACAATAACATACACAACATGACAGGTGCTTTCTCCCGTACAGCATGTAGACGACCATACAGATGTATCAGGGCGAGTTAAGGCTATTATTAGCACACATCACGCTGTCTGTGAACTGCATTATGAAGTCAGATTTACAGGTATATATCGTCGTTGTCGGGTGGAAACCTTCACCTGATACACGTGTTATCATATCCTATGGATGGGACTGTTATCAAAATTGTCATACCTTAGCCAAGGCTCAGTAGTCAGACTACCAACTACCAGTAGCTGGGTAGTCCCAATATCAACCTTAATATCAGCCTTGAGAAAGAAAAAAAAATTGTTCCCGAAGCGGGATTCGATACCGCTATGAGGTGGTTACCAGCCACCCGACGCTACCGTTCACGCCACTATAAACGACGGAGCCGCGCCGTCTCAGGCGCCGATGAGCCCCGAGAGCCGCCGCCGAGGGAGCGGTAGCGACCGAGTCGCCGCGGCGAACGGTGCGAACGGCGCATGAGCCGACTCAGCGGCGTTACCGAATTATGTGCCGTTATGGACAGAATAGTAAATTTTGACCAGGGGACTGCTCCCGTTACCGAGTCATGTGTAAAACCAAGCAAAAAACAAAAGTCCGCCAGCTGCCTTGGTTAGCTCAGTCGGTAGCGTCGGGGACTAGTAATCCGACGGCCGGGGTTCGATTCTCACTGACGGAGCGACCAGTATACTGTTCCTGTGAACGTGCATTGGCGCATGCGCATTGCAATGACAAGTCTATGGGCGATAACGGATCTACCAGCTCCTGGTAGTTGGTAGTCCGACTACTGAGCCTTGGCCAAGGCATGACAGGGGTGAAAACAGACCCATACCAAGGGAGGATAACACGGAGATCGGCTGAAACCTTGTATCTCCAAGTTTCAAATTTGTACGTTCTTTCGCAAAGTAAAGCCCTGCTTATCATACAACGCTGTCGCACAAAAGTAGTGAAAAATCTACAAGCACACAACGTTGTGTGCTTATAGATCGGCTGTTTTCACTAGTTTAAATCATTTTTAAAATGATAAATGCAAATAAACCAACAGTTTTGGACATACAAGGTCTTTCATCCGACAACGACGATATGCTGTTTGTACCGATATGGTCGAGGGAATCATCACACATTGCCTTACAGAGAACAAGTAAGACGCCCTAAGGGCGAGATGCGACAACAGAGCATGTTAAACAGCAATTCCCCCCAACACACAGGGGTCCGTTAAACAGCGTGTTATAGAACTGCACCCTGCAGTTGAACAGCAAATTACCCCCAAAGAAGAAGACGTTAATAGGGATGGAGCCCTAAACAAGGGTAGCTCGATAACCCGATAACAGATTTATTGAGTACCCGGTATCAATAAGCTTTGGCCTTATCAAGCTTGTTATCGAGCATAGCAGCCCATGATGTCATATTTAAACAATCAGACAAGAAGCGATCAAGACATTATTTACAGTACTACTATCCATAATATAAAGCTATTTAAAACTTATTACACACTAATGAATGATAGTTTTAATGATATTTAATGATACTTGTCACTTTTTTCAATTGTCATCTTCACAGATGGTGGTCAGCAACAAACTCACAGTTGCAACAACTGGCCAATAAAAAAAGATACCAGTTATGTTCTGAATTTCTCGTCTCAAATCTTTCCACAAAATATTAAAAAAACGCTCAATAGTAGGCTCGATAAAAGCCCGGCTCAATAAGCAGGATCGATAAGGTGCTCATTATCACTAAAATTAACAAGCTTCATCCCTAGACGTGAACTCCCTTAACAGTGTGTCATAGAACAGCGACAGGAGAGACACATCTGACTGAGCAGCGTTGGGTTAAACAGCATGTTAAACAACAATCTGAGCTGTCTGTGAAAGCCACAGCCGATCAGCGACGCACCACAGACCCATGTGAGTGAGTGTTACACCAAGTGTGTTTGTTTACTTACAACTTTGTGTGACCTGCCGCCCTCCACGGATGGAATGGGAGGGAGGAACTATGGGAGGGAGGAACTTAAAGTCGATAGGTAACGAAATGTTGTGTATTAGCGTGACTCACTGACGGGTAGCGTGACCCACTGACGGACGGACACGAGGTGGAAGTTTCACATACTAAATGCTCCCTGACGGTCGCAAAAAACATACCCTACAAAAAATAAATAAACCATAGTAAGACGCCCAAGGGTGAAAAGTGACCTCGCCCTAAAGTCTTTGCCATCTGTCTTGGCCATATATGGATTCTGTTAGTGGTTCTCCTAACAGGGTATCATCTGGGGTACAATCCCTTTTATGTCCATATATGGAGATCCCTAACAGAATCCCTTTTATGTCCATATATGGAGATCCCTAACATATCCCTTTTATGCCCATATATGGAGATCCCTGGTCTGAGTATCTCACATTTACTGTGATGTCACCTGTGATGTCACAGTGATGTGTCAGGGGAACCACTGTGTCAGGCGTTGCGCGTCCGGACGGACGTCTACTGACAAGCTGTGACGGTTCTGATAGTAAACTGCGACCTACGGTCGCAATAAATAAAACATTGATATCATTCACAGCGAGTGGGAACAGACAGAGTAGCCGTGTGTGAAGCTGATGTGTGGCCTCAGGCAGCTCTGGGTTCATCCACCGTGCTAACAGCTCTGGGTTCATCCACCATGCTAACAGCTCTGGGTTCATCCACCATGCTAACAGCTCTGGGTTCATCCACCATCCACCATGCTAACAGCTCTGGGTTCATCCACCGTGCTAACAGCTCTGGGTTCATCCACCGTGCTAACAGCTCTGGGTTCATCCACCATGCTAACAGCTCTGGGTTCATCCACCGTGCTAACAGCTCTGGGTTCATCCACCATGCTAACAGCTCTGGGTTCATCCACCATGCTAACAGCTCTGGGTTCATCCACCATGCTAACAGCTCTGGGTTCATTCACCATGCTAACAGCTCTGGGTTCATCCACCATGCTAACAGCTCTGGGTTCATCCACGTGCTAACAGCTCTGGGTTCATCCACCATGCTAACAGCTCTGGGTTCATCCACCATGCTAACAGCTCTGGGTTCATCCACCGTGCTAACAGCTCTGGGTTCATCCACCGTGCTAACAGCTCTGGGTTCATCCACCATGCTAACAGCTCTGGGTTCATCCACCATGCTAACAGCTCTGGGTTCATCCACCATGCTAACAGCTCTGGGTTCATCCACCGTGCTAACAGCTCTGGGTTCATCCACCGTGCTAACAGCTCTGGGTTCATCCACCGTGCTAACAGCTCTGGGTTCATCCACCGTGCTAACAGCTCTGGGTTCATCCACCGTGCTAACAGCTCTGGGTTCATCCACCATGCTAACAGCTCTGGGTTCATCCACCGTGCTAACAGCTCTGGGTTCATCCACCATGCTAACAGCTCTGGGTTCATCCACCGTGCTAACAGCTCTGGGTTCATCCACCATGCTAACAGCTCTGGGTTCATCCACCATGCTAACAGCTCTGGGTTCATCCACCATGCTAACAGCTCTGGGTTCATCCACCATGCTAACAGCTCTGGGTTCATCCACCATGCTAACAGCTCTGGGTTCATCCACCATGCTAACAGCTCTGGGTTCATCCACCGTGCTAACAGCTCTGGGTTCATCCACCATGCTAACAGCTCTGGGTTCATCCACCATGCTAACAGCTCTGGGTTCATCCACCATGCTAACAGCTCTGGGTTCATCCACCGTGCTAACAGCTCTGGGTTCATCCACCATGCTAACAGCTCTGGGTTCATCCACCATGCTAACAGCTCTGGGTTCATCCACCATGCTAACAGCTCTGGGTTCATCCACCATGCTAACAGCTCTGGGTTCATCCACCATGCTAACAGCTCTGGGTTCATCCACCATGCTAACAGCTCTGGGTTCATCCACCATGCTAACATCTCTGGGTTCATCCACCATGCTAACATCTCTGGGTTCATCCACCATCCACCATGCTAACAGCTCTGGGTTCATCCACCGTGCTAACAGCTCTGGGTTCATCCACCGTGCTAACAGCTCTGGGTTCATCCACCATGCTAACAGCTCTGGGTTCATCCACCATGCTAACAGCTCTGGGTTCATCCACCATGCTAACAGCTCTGGGTTCATCCACCATGCTAACAGCTCTGGGTTCATCCACCGTGCTAACAGCTCTGGGTTCATCCACCATGCTAACAGCTCTG
This sequence comes from Nannobrachium achirus, assembly GCF_963921795.1. Taxonomy (NCBI): domain Eukaryota; kingdom Metazoa; phylum Chordata; class Actinopteri; order Myctophiformes; family Myctophidae; genus Nannobrachium; species Nannobrachium achirus. The sequence continues at coordinate 17,195,759 of NC_137814.1, forward strand.
GGTTCATCCACCGTGCTAACAGCTCTGGGTTCATCCACCGTGCTAACAGCTCTGGGTTCATCCACCATGCTAACAGCTCTGGGTTCATCCACCATGCTAACAGCTCTGGGTTCATCCACCATGCTAACAGCTCTG
>NC_137814.1:17205893-17278393 GCF_963921795.1 Nannobrachium achirus
CAATGCCCATATACAGTATAACAGAATTGATATATGGCCAAGACAGACGGCCAAGACAGCCTATATATGTGTGGCTGGTTCTACAGACAGGGATCTCCATGTATGGGCATAAAAGGGATTGTATGTATGATGTCAGATGTCACAGACGTCATAGGACTTTCACTTAACGAATAACTGAGTAGGCCTAAGTATGTTTGGGCTCTCACAGCATATCTCCATTCTGTGTGACATCACAGTGAAGCCAGAGCGTGATGTCAAAGAGGCAAACCCATTCTGTTAGAGTGGTTCCCCTGACATCACAGTGACATCAGAGCATGATGTCAGAGCGACAAACCCATAGAACAGTTAGTTATTAGTTTTGGCGACGGTGGCGACAGTTCAGATATCGTCATTGTCGGGTGAAAATCTTGTATGTCCAAAACCGTTCGTTTTGCATTTATCATTTTAAAAATGATTTAAACTAGTGAAAACAGCCGATCTACAAGCACACAACGGCTTGTAGATCGGCTGTTTTCACTACTTTTGTGCGACGGCCTTGTTTGATGAAGCAGGGCTTTACTTTGCGAAAGAACGTACACATTTGGAGATACGGGTTTTCCACCCGACAATGACGATATACCAGTGTTGTTGCTGCTCTTATACCACCATTATTACTGGGGTTGGTGGGGGCCAGACAGTAGCCCCCTGTGGGCCGCAAATGGACCGCGGGCCGCCTATTGGGGAACCCTGCCATAGAATCACAGTGTCAAGCGTGACAGCGATACATACACACATACGGACAAAGCTGTGACCGTTCACATACTAATCTGTGTTTATTTGGTCACTTGTACAGTATTGATTGCCATCCTCTGCATTTGGCCCATCCTAACCATTAAGAGCAGTGAGCAGCAGTCAGGGGCTCAATGACATGGTCTTCTTGCTCAAGCCAGGAGAATTGAACCGGGCAGTCACTACCTCCCCTGGCAATAGCTTGATCAGCAATTCAATGGACAATCTAATATTCGACCAATTTCAAAATGTTAGTCAAGCACTGGCGAGAGAGTGAGAGAGAGAGAGAGAGAGAGAGTGCTAGGAGTTAAAAGTAAAGCGTCAGAGAAAGTAGGACAGGCGGCTCCACCACAGAGTCGTTGGCTGTGGGAGATTTAGAGCAGGCTGGTTACCAGGAACCACCTAGACAGACGCTCATCCTGGAGCGGACAGATTTGTCTTGTTTTCTCCCAGTAAACTGCAGCTTGTGGGGCTTGGGATTTAAGTCCTCCGCCGTCTGTTTTTGCATCAACCCAAACCCATTTGCAAACCGAGCCGAAACCAACTTTGAGCTTTGGGAACGTGGTGGTGATTCACTCTCTGATGCACGGCGGTGGTGGTGGTGGTGGTGGTGGTGATGATGCGTGGCAGCGGGGGCGGGGGCGGGTGGGGCGGGGGGATGTGGCGTGGTCGTGCGACAGAGAAAAACATATTAGCATAAGCATATATAGTTTCAAGATACAGTAATTGTTATCTCCCTCTCTGATTAACCAATCTTCCTGTGAGAAAGTTATTGATTGATTGATTGATTGATTGATTGATTGATTGATTGATTGATTCAATGATTCATTGATTCATTGATTCACTGGTACAAGGTCAACTAAAAGGAGATCCTAGTAAGCTTTTCGGCTTATTTACACAGGAACCACTTCATGTATCTCATAGATACATAGAAGACATACGGATAGAACACAGTATACTAGGAAAAAGGAAATGATCAATAACAAATGGGGAAAAGTAGTCATAAAGAGGAAAGAAAATAAATAAATAAAAATAACAAGGGAAAAATAAATAACAGTAATACAGAGAAAATAGGAGATATTTACAATGGAAAGGGGATGTAGGTATATGGGCTTAGTCTATTACGAGTTTCGAGTAGCAGCCGCCTGTAGGTGACTTTTCAGACCGATTTTGAAGGAGGCTACAGTAGGGCTTTGCACTCCTTCAAGGCCTTCAATTCAAAAGCTTAGAGATGGCAGCATGTGCTCCGCTCCGTAACAGCCTGGTTGAATGAGGTGAGTACGTTCCTGAAACTCAGTGCCCCGGAATGCAATTTCTATTCGGTCAGACAGACACGAAAAATCTCTTTTTAAGGAAAGGCTGTCAAAGAAAGCAACGTAAAACTAAATGTGATATATCGTCGTTGTCGGGTGGAAACCTTGTAGGTCCAAAACCGTTTGTTTTGTATTTATCATTTTTAAAATTATTTAAACTAGTGAAAACAGACGATCTACTGTTTTCACTACTTTTGTGCGACGGCCTTGTATGATGAAGCAGGGCTTTGCTTTGCGAAAAAATGTACAAATGTGCAACTTGGAGATACGAGGTTTCTGCCCGACAGTGACGATATGCTGCACATCTGTAAACAAACATCTCATCCAGATTGCGTAAAAACATACCGGGCAAATTCTGAAGTCCCTTATACAGGCGCTAGACAGTCTCCTAGTCTCACCCAGTAGGATCAGGGCCAACATCTCTAAACACACCGCAAAAGATTTAAGATTAATTTATTCGCCATTACACCACAGTGACTACAAGCTCTAGCTTGCTTAGATACAAAAGAAGTGCTCCTGCACACTCTCTTCACTTAATTTTGTTTTAGTGTAATTGAAGAACAATGTTTGGGTTGGGTCAACTGACCGAGACCTAAGTTACCTAAGTTCCCCAGGTTCTATGTTCCCCACTTACCACCTAAACCTAACCTTAACCCTAACCCTAACCTCAGTAAAACTAACCTGCTGGCACTGGTGAATGCTAACCTGGTGAAATGCTAACTTGCCAACGCTGGTGAATGTTAACCTGGTGAATGTTAACCTGTGGGGAACATAGAACCTGGGGAACGTTATCATTGTTCTTCAAAAAATACATTGTTGTAGGTGAAGACTTATTTTTTTTGGCTGGTCTCTACTACGCACCTGTCCTTAGTTCAAGGCAAGCTACCTTTAAAATCTGTTCATGTCGGTTCACGTCGTGCTACGGAGTGCAGGTTAGGCCTTACTCACACTGTGCATGTACTGTAACTTTGTCCAAGAAAAGCTTGCAGTTGACTCCTTTGGAAACAGCACGCACGCGCACACACACTCACACCCACACGTGCACACACCCTGCGTCTTTATTGCCTTGCTGTCTCCTCAGTGGACAGGTAGCAGAGAGAGCAGGCAGGGAGATTGAACTGTCACAGCCTGAAGCGTTGGAACAACTGTGGGAGCCTGCGGCACCCTCTGTCCCCTGTCTGTCCCCTGTCTGTCCACTGGACTACCTGCTCTGTTGTGGCTGTTTGTGGCCATCAGTCTGGCTTCATGACAGAAAAAAATAACTACCAGCCGAATGAAATACACGCGCTCGCGCTCACACACACACACGCACGCACTATAGCCTGCAACAGAGGTCTTCAACAGGGGGTCCGGGACCCCTTGGGGGTCCTCAGAGTTACAACAGGGGGTCCTCCAAATCTTTGTGTGATAGAAACGTAATCTCCTTTTTAGCCAGATTCTTAACCAGATTCTGAGAACTTTAGCCAAAAATAGCAGATCTACAAGCTCACAACGTCAGAGGGTCATTCTCATCTGCATGCACTATAGCGCGTTTGTTCAGTAACAGGGGTCTTCCCGTCTCCCCAGCCCTTTAATAAACAGAAGATATTTAGGCCTTTTGTTGTTTTGGTACAGCCGGTCTTGTTATGGTTCAGCTTGTCCTTGCAGCAGCTACAGTATAACTGACCTACAGTATAACTGTAGGTCAGTAACAAACGTCTCACCATGATATCATGTACATTATACTTTAAAGTTTGACCATCACCACCTAGAATATATATATATCTCTCCTGTCGACTCCTCTTGCCTCATCGTTTACTGAGTGAATTCCACAGACAGTTGCCAATTGAATCCAATCAGGAGAGAGTACAATATACCCATTTTTATGAGCTTAAATTGTATCATATTCTATTGTTCTCATTTATTTGAGTCATCATGTCCAATTTAACTTGTTTATCCTGCATCCAGTATATGAGTTTGCTCTCCTGACAGGATAATTGGTATCCCAACCTGAAAATGCATTTTCTATTTACTGATATGAGGTGGGTAGACAGGGAGACCCCTGTCACTAAACAAACAACCGATTACAATGAATACAATTAATCCTACAATCAGAACATACTGCGGGGCTATTAGAGCTACTTGACTTAAAGAGGTGTTGCCATAGTTTTGTACTTTTTTTGGTTTTCATGTGTCTAGGAGGTTGACAGTACTTGGTTGTTGTGAGCAATTATGCATTCTCTTTTTATTTGGGTTTTTAGCTGGAGGATGCCACCTGCTCGGTCAGACGTGCTGTTCCAAAAACACCCATACTTATGGGGCTGTTAAGTATGACATCATTTTGTAGGCAGAGGAGAATTTCTGCCCCCAGTTTCCGTGAATCTTTTTACTATTGTTACTATTTACACATTTTTCTTCTCTTTGTTGTTGAAAGGAAAGTGTTAGAATTACTTTAGTCGTTATTTTGTCTCGGATCTGTTGAAATAGCGAGGGACAGAAAATGCTCTGGGGGCAGAGTTCTCCTCTGCCTACAAAATGATGTCACGGCTTAAAAGCCCCATTACATCATAGAATCAACCCCTCCCCTAATTACCATTCACCCAACACATGTGGGTGAGGCTAACTTCAGCTGGGTCACCACCCACCATGACAACCACGCATACCAATGAACTGGTGGGTGTGGCCACATAAAAACATCATTTTAACTCTTTCTGTACACTTTTTTTGGAAAGGTTCTTCCTCCTAGTATAATCATAATAGTAGATAATCATGTTTTATAGAGGGGAAAATCATGGCACCCCATCTTTAAGTTAACACACATCTACAGTACAGTACACAGCCAACTTGAGCCAAGACATATTGTCCTGTTTCCAGTGTTTTGTGGCCTCTAGTCTTCCCGTGAGTGGGGATAAAAAATAAATGAAAGCGTCTCAAATGCCAACACTCAGGAGAGAGACAGAGTGTGAGTGGAGAGCGGATAGAGATATAACGGCACACAGATACCATAAAACACAGTGGAAGGCAGAGAGAGAGGAGAGTGCATTAGGAGTGCCCAACACATGCTGTGCAGTGTTTCCCCAAAAACCTTTCTCCACTCCGCCCAGCTTGAAAAGGAATAAAACAGAAAATAAATATTTCATCCGCTGTGAAATCCCTTCTCATTAATATATAACTGTGTTGTGAACTTGTAAGAGAATTGGCATCTGCCAAGCAGTTAGCTTGTACAAAATAAATGCTAATTAATCCTCAACAGGCAAATTAACAAAGTATCACATAATAAAGGCGGGGCGACGAGAAGGGGAGAAAATACAAACCCAATCAACACATCATGATGAGCTAAGCCGACACATGGGATCCAAGTGGCTGACACTGTTCACCTTTCTTTAAAGTGATGTAATGTAACTGTCTTCAGTCCGGGTTTAATCTCGTTCATGACACCAATCATAAAAGTAGGGAATTAGAATTTGTGTGAGATTAACTTAGCCTTGCATAGCCAGACAATATCAGACTGCATGCGTCTGGTTCTCAGCCATTCAAAAAATGATTCCGGGGGTGGTAGCAAAAACTATTGAAATGGACTATATCAGTTTGACCTACAACCAATCGGAGTATAGCCCCAGAAACCCAAGAAACAAAGTGGAACGTAGCAACCAAAGTGAAACGATACCAACACATTGGAACGTAACAGCAAAGGTGATACAAACTCCCCTAAAAAACTATCCATTGCACATGCTAATCAATAATGAGCAAGTGCATTGCAATAATTTCCAATGCAAACAATGGCTTGGCGCATCTGACGACAAAAGTGAGTGACACGTTTTTATCTGGTATCCCCAGCTTGGCAGAGGGAGAGTAGAGCCCAGGATTACAGGGTGAAAATTGTTTTAAAAAATAAACGAAAAAGGCATTGCCAAGCTGCTCTATAGAACGGCATGTGTGATGTGTCCTGCTTTTTGTGGCCTACAAAAATGTCTTGTCTCACAGTCTGATCGAGGCCATAAGATTGTTTTTTAATTAGCTTTACCAGAAGAGGATAGGCTCCAAACATACTTTTTCAAAACTGAAAAACTGTGTCAAAGAGTTGTAATTATCTGATGAAAGCAGCTGCATCCATAGACATACTGTATAGTAGACCCCACATTGGCCACATCCCTGTCACTGGCCATTTTCCAGTAGCGCAAAGTAACTATAAGGGAAACATAATACAATCTGTGAACTAAATCGTTTCTAAAGGTATGTAATAATATGTACTAAAAGGTTGAAATTCAACTCCCGGGGAAAACCTCATAAAAAACAGATGAAAGTTTGTGTCCCATTCCTACAGAAAAAAAACACAGAAAATAAATAAGCTTTAAGTAGCATGTGAGAGGTCAAACTAGGGGTTTTTCATGATGCTGAATCCATTGCAAGCATTTGTTTTGCACGAAAAACATTCCGTGGGCTACAAATGGCCCCCACAAAACGGTGAAAATTGATGACTCATCACTAAACCATCATTTTGTGGGTCCGTTTTTAACCCAAGGAAGATTTCTATTTATCGATAACGACCGCTGAGCCAGACGTTATCCTGCTTATTACACGGCTACTCAATCAAATTAATAATTTGACATGTCCCTAGTGCCCAGATGGTTTTGGTGCCCAGTTGTTCAGGTGTACACCTCTCAAGGCGCCCACTCATCCAGGTGCCCAGTTATGTCCTCCCCCGTGTAAGTGCCCACTTATCCAGGTGCCCTTATGTCCCTAGTGCCCAGATGGTTTTGGTGCCCTGCAGTTGTTCAAGTGCGCATGTCTCAAGGTGCCCACTCGTCCAGGTGCCCACATGTACCTAGTGCCCAGATGATGAGGCTGCAGCAAAAAGCTATCCACTTTGATGTCGTTCAAGAGCTCTGTGTCATTTAGGGGACATTGGTTGCTTTTTTATTTCTGTATCTCTCTCTTCCCACCTTTCTCTTTGTTTCTCTCTGTGCACACACACACATGCACAAACGCACGCACAAACGCACGCACGCACACATGCACGCACAAAGTTTTTTAATCTCATTTTCCTCTCAGTTCTCAGGATGAATAACCACTTTCAGTGTTTCTTCGTTGCCTTTCCATCTGCAAGTGCTTCAATTCATTCTGGTACCTGCTGGTTTTAAATGGACAATAAGGCCGTTGTGGTTGGAGAGAGTTCATTGTGCACCTGCTGTATGTGTGGGGATGTCTCTCATGCGTAGTGCTATAGCAGCAGGACGCTCTTCTAGCTTTAATACATGTAAAACAGTGATTTTCAACCTGTGGTGTGCCAGGGGTTGCGATGAAATGTCTTCTAAATCCGTCTAAGGTTTTTGACCAACGCATGTTTCTATGTCTGTGGTTCTCAAACCTTTTCATGTCAAGGACCCCTAGAATTATTATGTATTTGGCCGCCGATCCCGATCTCGAAATATTTTGTATCAGGGACCCCCCCAGAGGCAAATATTTGATTTACAAATGTTCGCTTTGAAAAAGATATATTCAAAGATTTGTCAAAAAAATCTCTATTTTTAAAAAATATTTTCTTTTTTTATAGTTAAAGCTATACTGTGTAAGATGCCCAACTAGTGGTCATTAGCCCTATAGCGAACCGCGGTCGCGTCCGCGTCTTTCGGCCGTTTTTCGTACCTTCAGACCCCCGCGTCTGCCTCCAGCTCGCTGAGATCTATCTTTGGAGGGGTCCCTTGTTCCTGTGCGTTCAGTAATTCCAGAGATACGACTCCTTCACCCTGCCTGGTAGGCGAAATTACCTAGAGACTGGATGGTACATACGGGCGACAACAAAATGGCGACCCCACTTCAAGATGCGATGTGATTGGCCGGCAGTTGTATAACCCTCGTTCTGATTGGCCGGTAGTGTGATGACGCAATTTTCGCGCGAGATCCGGTCCCCGGCAAGGATCTCAGTTTACATATATAGAGAAGGCTTTACAGGCTGAAATTCACGGCGCGGATCTTCTAAAACTTTTGTGTTTTAATAGTTAGGAGAATTTTAAGATTTGTTTTATAAAAAAAGTTACATAGTACAACTTTAAAGCATAAAATAATGGTTAAAGTGGTTCCAGGTCTTAATGGGTTAAGTGGAACAAAATTGCCATACGTCAATGTCATGTAGATTTACCAGATAGGCTGTAGATTACAGACACTAAGCCACTTGTGGTGTGTAAAAAAAAACACCTAACATTCAGAGAGGATGGCTCTATAAAAACTAAGTAGATGTACTTAGTACAATTTTGAGGTATTTTTACTTTACTTGAGTATTTCCAGTTATCAGAAGTTTTACTTCTACTCCACTACATCTCGGATCCAAATATTGTACTATTACTCCACTACAATTATTTGAAAACTTTAGTTACTAGACATTTTGTACTTTTACTTTTAGTACTATAAGTATATTTTGATGCCAATACTTTCGTACTTTTACTCAAGTATATTTCGAATTCAAGACTTTTACTTGAAACAGAGCATTTCTACATTGCAGTATTGATACTTTCACTCGAGTGAAACATTTGAGTACTTTTTCCACCACTACCATCGACCAATAGCGTGATGGATGGACTATTATTTGGTCACAGGAAGTGTCAATTATTTAGTTTTCCGCCAATTTGTGAATATGGCGAGCGTTTCATCTGGCAGATGAAAGTCTGTTCTGCAGTGCCTCGCCCTTCACGCTGTGCTCAGTCAGCCGCTCATGTTATAGCAGTGAGGATGATGAATGACTGGCACACACACTGACAGCTGTGGGAAATAAAAAGGAAACTAATCAATCTCACAATGCACATGAAGGCAGAGATAAACACAAGAAACCCACCTCCTCAACGGGTGGACGGATTATCAAGATTGACAAATGCCACGAAATGTGTGTGTGTGTGTGTGTGTTTGTGTGTGTGTGTGTGCGTGCGTGCGTGCGTGCGTGCGTGCGTGCGTGCGTGCGTGCGTGTGTGTGTGCATGTATGTGTGTGTGTGTGTGCGTGCGTGCGTGCAGTGCCAGCTTAATGCACAGATTTACGGTAGGGCAAAAGTGAAAGAAGGTGATACTATCGAAGTTGATAGATACTACTCGAAATGTATACCATGGCTGCTGAAGAAGAGGTAAAAGGCGCGGGCAGCACCCGCAGGTGAAGCGAAAATCTTGAGAGAGAGAGAGAGAGATGGCTTCCTAAATGGTGCATTTATATAGCGCTTTTATCCAAGGCGCTTTACACAGATTGTGCATTACATTCACCCATTCTCACACACATTCATACACCGATGGCGGGGGAAACCATGCAAGGCACTGGGATCTGCTATTTTTCAATAGAAGCACAAAATAACACGTAATAATGCGTTCCCAGTCTAAATGGGTTAAACCCCCTCCTCCCCTATGAAGAACATTCATGGGGGGCCCACAGTGAATCCTTGTACCAAGGGCCCAGAATCTGGTGCGATGCCCCTGTGGGGGACTAAATTTCTCCTTCTGGACCATAAACTTTATAATTGTATAATTGACAATTGTTAATAAGGGTAATAATAATAATAATAATAATTTGCAATGCAGGGATCCTGCATTTCACTTCTTTTAATGTGTGCCACCGTGTCAAACACAACATGTCATCCTTTCGTTTGATGTCCTATAGCACATTATTCATACCTGGCACATCATCATGCACCTGGCAAATCACCACATTCACCACAGAGCAGGAGCAGAGCGAGAGAGAGAGAGAGTGAGAGAGAGAGAGAGAATAGAGAGAGAGAGAGAGAGAGAGAGAGAGAATAGAGAGAGAGAGAGAGAGAGAGAGAAAGAGAATATTGAATTTTCTCTCCTCTTGTTGAATACAGTGTCCTCACGTCCTCTGCTCCTCTCGCTGCGTCTGTTCTGTGTGTGTGTGTGTGTGTGTGTGTGTGTGTGTGTGTGTGTGTGTGTGTGTGTGCGTGCGTGCGTGCGTGCGTGCGTGCGTGCGTGCGTGCGTGCGTGCGTGCGTGCGTGCGTGCGTGCGTGCGTGTGTACGCTATGTGTGTGTGTGTGTGTGTGCGTGCGTGCGTGCGTCCGTGAGTGCGTGTGTGTACGGTATGTGTGTGTGTGGGCTGTGTTTCCGTAGGCAATTTCAAATGTTGCCATTGCGCTTGACTAGAACACATAGAACTTGTGAGAAAGTTATTTTCTTCAGCACTCCTGCTATGCCATTTTGTTGGATGGCTCCAACAAAATGACGGCGTCGTGCGGACGTTGACGTCGGCAGTGGAGCACCCTTCATTAATTAAAATGGGAGCGTTCCCAGCGTTGACGTTGACGCGACGCTCGACGCGCCCGGTAAACTAAAACGTTAGGGAGGGACTAGTGGAGAAGAGAGTCATTTTATGTTTGGTTGCTCTCAGGTGTTGCGTGCTGAAAATAGCAGATCTACAAGCTCACAACGCGTCGCAGCGTCAGTCATTACAATGCCATCAAGGCCTGCCAAAATACATTTTAGTTGACTAAATCAACTGTAGATTTAGTCGCCTAAAAACGTATGATATTTAGTCGACTAAAATTTGACTAAATGACATTTTATTCCATTCTCCTCCATTCCCATTGAAATACATTGTCAGAATCCGCCCTTATGTGACGGAGAGAGTCACAGCCCCAGCCTTGAAGCCTCAAAAGTCTAGTATCTCCCCCAGACGAAAGAGATGCCTCTTTGGTCTAGTGGTTAAGATATTGGACATTCAGGCGGGAGTCCGGGAGACCCGGGTACGAAGCCGGGTGGGGAGCTTCTGATCATCTCTGTTACACTTATACGTACTGTAGGTAGAATAAAAGTGCGGTGTGGCCGTGCCCTAAGTACAGTACTTAACTTTACACCACTGCTGTAAACGAACCACTCTTGCCGTGCAACACGCTCTCAGTTCTCTATTACATGCGTGCAACGTCCACTCAGGAACAACAACACACACACACACACACAGACACACAGACACAGACACACACACACACACACACACACACACACACACACACACACACACACACACACACACACACACACACACACACACACACACACACACGCTGCTGACCTGTTCCTTGACGGAGGCGAGGATGGCAGAGGTGGTCTCCGACTCGGACCCGTCTCCATTGGAGGCGTTGAGGACCGGGCTCAACATGGCGGCAGCGCACACACTGTCAGACGCCACCTCAGGCACTGGCATACCTCCTGGAGAGAGAGAGAGAGAGACACACACACACACAATCAGGGACGTGCTGGCCATTGGGAAAAGCAGGACAACTCCCGAAGGGCCGGTTCATTCCCGGCCGGTCCAGGCCGGCCATTAGGAAAAAGATTAAAAATAAAATGTCAGCCTTCGTTCCATTTTGGGGGCTGGGCGGCCAACAAAGTAAATCGTCACTGTCGGGCAGAAACCTCGTATCTCCAAGTTTCAAATGTATACATTTTTTCGCAAAGCAAAGCCCTGCTTCATCATACAAGGCCGTTGCACAAAAGTTGTGAAAACAGCAGATCTACAAGCACACAACGCCTCGCGGTGCGAGGCGTTGTGTGCTTGTAGATTGGCTGTTTTCACTAGTTTAAATCATTTTTAAAATGATAAATACAAAACAAACGGTTTTGGACATTGGACACACAAGGTTTCCACCCGACAACGACGAAATATAACTCATGTACAGTAATTGGCCCACTGGCTTGTCACTTGTTATGATCTGAAATGGCAAATCTTTGAGTAGCAGCAGCGCTATAGAGAGATCTCTCTCTCTGTAGCAGCAGCGCTATAGAGAGATCTCTCTCTCCAACTCTTTTTCCCGGGCTGAATCAGGGGCCCAACATGTCCCCGTATAGGCTGAAGCCACACCAAAGTATACCCATGAGAGTGGATTCCCCATTCCGCCATGCATTTCAATGAGAATGGATCTTTTTTTTTTTTTTTTTTCAGAAATCCTCTACTGGCATGAAACTACCTTACAAGTAATGTCCGGAATTCTAAATGTTCTTGAGTATTGAAGTACAAAAGTATTGGTATGAAAATGTACTTAAAGTACCAAAAGTAAAAGTACTAAATGTTTGAAAATAGCAAATCTACAAGCTCACAACGCATTGCATTGTGAGCTTGTAGATCGTACAAAGTACAGTAGCAAAGTACAGTACTTGAGTAAACGCACTTAGTTACTTTACACCACTAAGTGCACACACACACACACACACACACATACGTACACGCGCACAGTGAGACAATGCAAGACAATGCATTATTAAGGCACATGACAACATAATACCTGACCGGGATATCAGATTAAATAAAGGCACAGTGGCAGAAACCATGTGCTTCCTGACTGTTTTACACGCAAGCACGCACGCATGCGTGCAGGTGCGCGCGCTACACGTGCAGTAAGAGCCTATGTGACCAGATGAGGACACAGGGGTTCAGTGCATGCTGTGTAAAATTGATATGGCATCTTTACACAACCTTTACAAAGCTTTGTAATGAAGTGTGGTCTGTTTACACACGCACACGCGCACACACGCGCACACACACACACACACACACACACACACACACACACACACACACACACACACACACACACACACACACACACACACACACACACACACACACACACACACACACACACACACACACACACACAAGCCACTACACAGTGCCAAAGAAGGAGGGAAAGTCAAGAGTATAGCCTCGGAGCAGAGAACATAAGGGAGGAGGAGAGGAGAGGAGAGGAGAGGAGAGGAGAGGAGAGGAGAGGAGAGGAGAGGAGAGAGAGGAAGAATTGTCTCTCCTCTTGTTGAATACAGTGTCCTCAATTGTACCTCTGCTCCTCTCGCTCTGTGTGTGTGTGTGTGTGTGTCTGTGTGTGTGTGTGTGTGTGTGTGTGTGTCTGTGTGTGTGTGTGTGTGTGTGTGTGTGTGTGTGTGTGTGTGTGTGTGTGTGTGTGTGTGTGTGTGTGTGTGTGTGTGTGTGTGTGTGTGTGTGTGTGTGTGTGTGTGTGTGTGTGCGTGTACGGTATGTGTTGTAGGACTTGGCATACTTGGCATATAACTTCTCAATATGTGCTTTTCGATTATTCGATTAACTAAACCCATTAGCAAGCATAAGTCTATTATTGGTTCTAAATAAATATCAGATACAGTTACACTCCCTAATCGGGAGATAAGCGACCGTCAGGTCACATGTATACACACAGCCTCATGGTGGCAATAGAACAGGAGCATGTGAGAAATCAGGGGCAGAGGTTGTGGTTTGCCAGCCAAGGAGTGTGTGTGCAAAGTTTGGCATGGATAAGCGGGCCAAAAGTGTGGGACTGACTGACAGCCGGTGGAGGTTTTCATAGTAACTTATGACCTGACGGTCACAATCAAAGAATCAATCCTGCAATATAGAAATGCTGTTAGTAAAAGTCCGGAATTCAACATTTTACTCAAGTCAAAGTATGAGTGTTTGCATCAAAATGTACTAATGTACAAACGTTTACAAAATCTGTGAAAACGGCAGATCTACAAGTTCACAACGCGTTGTGAGCTTGTATAGATCGTCTATTAAATATATAGAATTGAAAATTGAATTGAGTATTGAAATACTCAAGTAAAGTACAAATACCTCAACATACTTGAGTAAATGTACCTAGTTACTTTACTTTCTCTTCTGCTCCGTTTAATCCCTCTCTCCTCCCTGCTTTGTCCTCCATCTCATCACTCTCTCCTTATTCTTCACCTTTCCTCCCTCCTCATCTTCTCCCGTCTCTCTCTCTCTCTCTCTCTCTCTCTCTCTCTCTCTCTCTCTCTCTCTCTCTCTCTCTCTCTCTCTCTCTCTCTCTCTCTCTCCTTCCCGGTGCCCATCCATCCATCCCTCCATCCCTCCCTCCCTGTCCCCTCCATTTGTTCTCTCACTCCTTCTCGCTTTCATCCTCCCTTCCTTTCCTTCGCCTGACCCATTTCAGTGTCTCCGCGTCTTTGCTTATAGCTTCATTAGACGCAGCCATGCAGGGACATGCTGGGCCCCTGATTCAGCCCGGGAAAAAGAGTTGTAGAGGCCATCATTGCGCGCTATAGAGAGAGAGAGATCTCTCTCTATAGCGCTGCTGCTACTCAAAGATTTGCCATTTCAGATCATGACAAGTGACAAGCCAGTGAGCCAATTACAGGAGTTACATTTCGTCATTGTCGGGTGGAAACCGTGTATGTCCAAAACCATTTTAAAAATGATTTAAACTAGTGAAAACAGACGATCTACAAGCACACAACGCCTCGCATCGCGAGGCGTTGTGTGCTTGTAGATCTGCTGTTTTCACTACTTTTGTGCAACGGCCTTGTATGATGAAGCAGTGCTTTGCTTTGCGAAAAAAATTATAAATTTGAAACTTGGAGATACGAGGTTTCTGCCCGACATTGACAATTTACTTGGTTGGCCGCCCAGCCCTCAAAATGGAACGAAGGCCGACATTTTATTTTTATTTTTTTCCTAATGGCCGGCCTGGACCGGCCGGGAATGAATCGGCCGTTCAGGAGTTGTCCCGCTTTTCCCAATGGCCAGCACGTCCCTGCAGCCATGACATCATGACAGGAGATGTGTGTGAGAGAGAGAGAGAGAGAGAGAGAGAGAGATGAGGTGTAACAAAGGTCACAAGCTGAATTTGAACTTGTAACCTTGTGATGCATCTTGGCCCATGTCCTGTCATGTCCCCCCCCCCCCCTCAGCCCCATAAAGCCCGGCTGCTTATCCGATACGATGACATCATGATGTGCTGTGCTGTTCTCTTCTCCATCACCCCCCCCCCCCCCCCCTCCACTGGATCATTATAATGTGCTAATGTTTATTTTCCCTTCTTCACGTTTCTCCGGCTCTACCTTCCATATTCCTCCCTCCAGGCACGTGCACACATAGACGTTAAAGGGGGCTTGAGCCCCTGCCCTTGTATCTGCATGTAAAAAGAGCCCTCTCCAGACCATGAATGCAGTTTTTACTACGGTGAAAAAAATGCGAATGTCCTCTTTCCATGCCATACCTGAACGCAGCATTCAAGAGAAATGCCTTGTCCAGACTCTCCTGAACTTGAATCTTGAATCTCATGTCGAAAGAATTGCCCTCTCTGTGTAGAAATCCACACCGTTACGCCACATCTCCAGTATGGACTTGATTATGCTTAGTTCAGTGTGGTATCAGGCACCGAAAATAGCCGACCTCCAAGCTCACAACGCATCGCAGCGCGACGCGTTGTGAGCTTGGAGGTTTTCGATGTTTTCACCAAAAGGCCCTTTTAGAAGATTCAGCCCCTGCCTCTCTAACATTCTCTGCACGTCCCTGCCTCCCTCCCTCCCCGGTCTTCCTTTGATCCACCTCTCCTGCTCTCCCTTCATCCTGCCCTCCTCCACCCCTCCGCTCCTCCCTCGCTCGCGGCAGTCGGCGTCCGCGACGGACCAATCGCTTTATTGGTTCCGAAGAGCGTTTTCGATGCATATTCAAACTGTTTGTGTTTTTTCTTTTCTTCCTGTAGATCAACGCCCTGCGTGATCATGCCGTAGCGTCACGCAACATGATCAAAAGTAGCAGATGTACAAGCTCGAAACGCGGTGCGAAGCCTCGTGAGCATGTCGATAAGCTAGTTTCACAATAGAACCATAGAAAATGTAATGCCTCAACTCTTAGTGCTCATCAGGGTGGCAGTTAAAATATGATTATTTTGGGGGTTGCGGCCTGAAAAGGTTGAGAACCACTGCTCTAGATAAGTTAAAGGGATATCTCACTTTCAACAAAACTTTTGGTAATTTTATCGTCTAATCAGGCTTTTATGAACACCCTGAACAGATTTTAATTTGCTTGATTCAATATTTAGATATTTGATGTAAATGTTACCAGGCCCTCCAGGCCCAGGGCCTCTCCCCACACACATCCATTGTAACTTCAAACTCCATTTTAACCATGATAGATTAAAAACACCAATTATTTTTTTCTGGTGACTCATATTACCCTCCTAATATGTGAGCAGGCTGTGTTTTTTCGATAACTTTTTTCATTTATTTTTAATAATTATGTTTTTGTATTTCATTTTTTCCATTCTTCCCAAATAATTATTAAAAATAAATGAAAAAAGTTATCGAAAAAACACTGCCTGCTAGGAGGGTAGTAAGGTGTTTCCCTGTCGAAAGTGGAATATCCCTTTAAATCAGTTGAATGCCAAAAACTGAAAACACCAACATGGACACAGCAGTGCAACATGCACACACCCAACTGGACTCGCACTGGTCCACTATTTGACTGTGTTGCAGCAATAATAAATAACAATAATTGTATTTGTGTATGATATTTCTTGTCTGTGTGGTACAAGTAAAAGGCTCAAACAAGCATATCAACAAACAAGCGGCTCTAAGGAACCCTGTGAGACTCTGCTGCTCCATCCGTACCCACAGCTCATTATAAGGGGCGACTCAGCAAAACTCAACAACAAACGCTGGACTCTCAGCAAACAATTAGCCTAACAACAATACTGCTACGGCATATGGTAATGACAGCCAAAACAAGGAACCACTTAGATGCAAAGTTTATAAGAAATGTGTTTTCCCTTGCGTCACAGAAAATTCAGTTTCCTAAGCACATTTTCCTTCGAAAATTGTTCTTTCAAAGTTTAGGGTCCCTCAATGTCACAAGTGCTTGAGGTAGAATGTATAATTTACAGGGAAATCATACTGTTGGCTTATAGAGCAGTTAACATAATGTGACTCAAGAGTCCGTCTGTCCGTCCGTTCATTCATTCATTCATTATTTCAATAGCACTATAGAAAGTGGTATGCCTACTCTCAACTTGTAACCTTGATGAATGATCATTCCAGTTTTGAAAAGTTTCAGTCAGGTCTTCAAACTCTTTCTCGTACAGACACTGAACTTCTGAAAGTTTTAAATTACATTAGGGTGAACTCACATTAGGGTGAACTCAGGCGCCGTGTTGGTTTTTGCTGCACCTCTCTGCTGCATTTGATACAGTCGACCACAGTATTCTAATCGATCGTCTAGAACACTGGGTAGGTGTGACTGGGACCGAACTTGACTGGTGTCAGGAACCTTCCCTGTTACAGTTGGGAATGTGTCCCCTAGCCCAGGGGTTTTCAAACTTTTTTGTCTCAGGGCACCCCATAAATATTTGTTTTAACCCTACATTATAATTTTCACTCCCAGCACCTTATATTTATAGCATATTGTCGTTGTAGGGTGGAAACCGTTCGTTTTGTATTTATCATCTAAAATATGTACTAAACTAGTGAAAACAGCCGATCTACACGCACACAACACCTCGCATCGCGAGGCGTTGTGTGCTTGTAGATCTGCTGTTTTCACAGTACCCGGTATCAATAAGCTTTGGCCTTATCAAGCTTGTTATCGAGCATAGCGGCCCATGATGTCATATTTAAACAATCAGACAAGAAGCGATCAAGAAATTATTTACAGTACTACTATCCATAATATAAAGCTATTTAAAACTTATTACACACTAATGAATGATAGTTTTAATGATATTTAATGATATTTGTCACTTTTTTCAATTGTCATCTTCATAGATGGTGGTCAGCAACAAACTCACAGTTGCAACAACTGGCCAATAAAAAAAGATACCAGTTATGTTCTGAATTTCTCGTCTCAAATCTTTCCACAAAATATAAAAAAAACGCTCAATAGTAGGCTCGATAAAAGCCCGGCTCAATAAGCAGGATCGATAAGGTGCTCATTATCACTAAAAATTAACGAGCTTCATCCCTACCCAGCAGTCACCCCACTTACAGCCCATCTCACTGCCATGGATCTCGAGGTCCAACAATTTCCTCCTGTTAAATAATGATAAAACTGAAGTCTGGACCAAAAGGACGCGGGGATCTTGCAAACCAGATGTTAAGATCCCAGGGTTCCAAAACAGTTTACCAAAGCTATGTGCCAAATAAAGAATATTGGCAAAACCAGATAATTGATGCACAAACTCTTATCCTTACCCTCATCACTAATCAATCACCTTGTCTACAGTAACTCACTATTTACTGAACTCCGTAAAAAACATCTGCCAACCGCCTCCAACTTGCCCAAAATACAGCAGCCTAGGGTTCTTACAATAACTAGAGAATACTGTACCACCACTTTTCTCCTGTTCTTTCCTCACTACGCTGGTTACCCGGGCCACTCAGAATGTTTCGATTGTATTGTTTGTTTGTTTTTTTAATCACTGAGCGGCTTTGCACCCCATTCAGTATTTCTATTTATATACACACTCAATATTTGATCATTACACTGCATATATGCAGCCAAACATGGCAGCCAGAATGATTGCAGGTGTAAGAAGACTTTTAACTGTCCCATGAAAATCCTTACAAAACAAATGCAGTAGTATCTAATTCCTCACATATCTGATACTGCTTATTTATAAGTTCATCAATCAATATTTTGGAGGAAAACAACTAAACTCAAGGTCTATACAGTATAATTTTCTGTTCTCTCAAGCAAGGTCTTACGTTACATGGTGTTTAACCACATTTCAGAACCTATCACAAATCCTGAGGATTTGAGGGTAGAATCGCCTCTTATAAACAAAACAGGAAAAAGGGCTTGATGATGCTCTGAGGGCACTCAGCCACATCTAGGTCGAAATCAGCAGACCGTGGCTGAATCACCACCACCACCACCACCACCACCACTACCACACTGACCAGTACAAAGCAGCTTTCCATCCCAGTACCAGCCACTAGAATGTAGGTTAAAGAGGCCTTACAGTACTACAGACACAATGTGGATTAGACCTAAAGGCTTTATTCTGTAAAGTATAATCTTGGATGTTTAGGCCTGTATCTCAGCGTGGTAATGCAAAGGGGGATATCAACCACTTGGCGTCTTGCAGATCGTCTATTTTCAGTGAAGAGATTTGGAGTAAATCAAAAATCACACCTAGTGTGAAATGAGCGGTGCTATTTATGAGTAAATTTCATTAAGCTTCCTGCTAAATTTTGCTAATTTGGGATGAGGTGGGACCAGGGGCGTCACAAGGGGTAGGAAAGTGGGACTGAGTTACTGGGGCCCAAGGTGGAGGGGCCCTAATAACTTTATCTATTGAAAAATAGCAGATATACAAGCTCACAGCGCGGCACCGAGTGCCGCGCTGCGAGCTTGTAGATCTGCTATTTTTGAAAAGTTGTGAAAATGTGTGAAAATCTTTGAATATATGTATTTTTTAAGCGAACATTTCTAACTAAAATTTTGCTTCTGGGGGTCCCTGGAACTAAATATTTTGAGATCGGGGTCCGTGGCCAAATACATATCATCTTGGGGGTCCTTGACATAGGTTTCTTGCACACATTTTCACGATTTTTCAAAAATAGCAGATATACAAGCTCGCAGCGCGGCACTCGGTGAGCTTGTATATCTGCTATTTTTCAATAGTTAACATTCATGGGGGGCCCGCAGTGAATCCTTGTACCCAGGGCCCAGAATTTGGTGTGACGCCCCTGGGTGGGACATACGTGATGCGACGCTAAACTTTGAGCCATTTGTGTCAGAATGTAGGCCAGATCTAGGCCAGATGTAGGCCACACTTCAGAACCCAGACATTTTTTACACCATAGTGTGAAGTGAGGGGTGCCTATTTATGAGTTAATATCATCAAGCGTCCCACTATAGCCAATCACAGCGTGTCCTGCAAAGCTTAGCCAATGGGACCCTGGTGTAAAACAAACTTTGAGGCGGAACATTTTGAACATGTTTTTAGAATAGAATAGAATAGAATATGGCCCGCGCCTTCGGGACGTTTTTTGTCGCGTACATTTGCACATACGTGAAATTTATCTCTGCATTTTACCCATCCTATAACAACTAGGAGCAGTGAGCAGCCATATACAGCGCTCGGGGAGCAATTTTGGGTTAAGGTCTTGCTCAGGGACACTTTGACACATTGCTGCCTGACCGGGAATCGAACCAGGGACAACCAGGGGAACAAGCTTTGAGCTGTTTGTGCCAGGTTTTTGACCGGACAAAGCCAGATGTTGGAGCTATAGCTCCTGCTAGGAGCTTTATCGCCCATGTTTTCTCATGGGCAATAAAGCTCCTTTGAATTGAATTGACAAGTCCCGGGAAAGACGCGCTGTGATTGGCCAGTAGTCACTTTGAGTGGCAGCGTGCCTTCCCTGGGATGGCGGCTGCGATACAGGTCACTCCAGTGAAACGCAACGGCGAATGAGGCATCTAGGTTTTCATATCTCTATGGGAGCGTGGTAATGGAGGTGTCATTTGCTACTGATCAGACAAGGACTTGTTGCTAAATGCCTCTAGGGAAAAGGTCATTTCTACCAAACTTATTTGTGCATGCTTGCTGAGTGTGTGTGTGTGTGTGTGTGTGTGTGTGTGTGTGTGTGTGTGTGTGTGTGTGTGTGTGTGTGTGTGTGACAGATGCTCCCATGTTGTCTCATTAAAACTTCCTACAGTGTATCCACATCTGTGTCTAGACTTGTCTCTTACTGTGCGCGTTAAGTGTGTGTGTGTGTGTGTGTGTGTGTGTGTGTGTGTGTGTGTGTGCGTGCGTGCGTGCGTGCGTGCGTGCGTGCGTGCGTGCGTGCGTGCGTGCGTGCGTGCGTGCGTGCGTGCGTGCGTGCGTGCGTGCGTGCGTGCGACGTGCGTGCGTGCGTGCGTGTGTGCGTGTGTCTTGTTTCAATCATATAAGGTCATCACTGTGGAGACAGACAAATAGGGTTATGAGCATCGTCAACCAATCAAAATCATCGAATGGGCCCAACATCATCTAATGGGTCATCATCATCATCTAAAGTCTAGACAGTAATGGATATTTAGCACACACACACACACACACACACACACACACACACACACACACACACACACACACACACACACACACACACACACACACACACACACACACACACACACACACACACACACACACACACACACACACAGAGATATTGATCTCCGGGGTGCATTCCATGGGATGAATGTCACTTGAGGATAGCTCATCTGATGACGTCCACACACCAGTAAGAGTGTTTGGCCGTTTCGGCAACAATAAAAATTCATTATTATTTAATAGAAATGAATAATTCAAAGCAACAGCTCAAAGCCGGTTACACTACAAGACTAACAAACGCCAACACAACCCCCAGAGAATGTGTGTCAGAATGCTTGGATGTGAGATTCATTGAGCATGCTTTGCTGTTCTCTCAAACTCAAAGCAAAAGGCTGATATTCCACCAGGCCATAACAGTGGACTACAGAGAACGCTACATTATTGTGCAACGCATTCTGAAGTTCACAGTATTTGCTATTTTAAACAAAACCAAAAGAAAATTAGTACTTCATCTTGCAAGGAAAGTTCTTTTGTGATTGGTAGAAAAAATAATGTTGTTTTGAAAAGCCCCCAATTGAATTGTATTTGTATTGTATTCTATTTTTATTTTATTATTATTTTTTTTTGTAATAGCTGGCAGCAGTAAACTTATCAGAGCTACTATGGCACTCTGAAGTAAGTGAGCGCTATAGCGTTCCTGTTCTGGGGCAAATATTCTGCGAAAATAGCAGATGTACAAGCTCACAACAAAGCATGGCAACGCAGTGAACTGTGAGAATTTTGCTTTGGCAACTTTCGGCGAAGACACTGCAGAGTGAAAAGAGGATTGGCCAAGGCCAGTGTTGCCAAGTCTGCTTATTGTAAGCGACTTTGGGCTTGTTTTTCTGTAAAGTTTCTTGTAATGCACTTCAGCTCTGAGGGAATCATCACTCTGTAAGACTCCTCCTTCACTGAGGATGAGGAGAAATGATGAGTTACCTGCCTGTTGGAGGAGGAAGAGAAGGAGGAAGCTAGCAAACAGGGGGATATCACCAAGGGTGTCGCACCAAATTCTGAGCCCTGGGTACTTTAACCCTGCAAGACCCAAATTAATTTCTACGTGCCAAAAAATAAATAAAAAATAAATGATGGTGTTGTAGGAGTCCTAATCAGAGGAAGATTTTATGTTTAAAAATTAATAATGTTTTTGTAAGGTTTTATAGCCATAAATCATAAATCATAAATAATGCTCTAATATGCATTTTGGGGATATCTTTCACAATAATAAAATATGTACATGTTCTAGACATTCTAATAATCACCAGGCATTTTACTTATGTTTTTGTGAGGAATAGCTTCAGTGAAAAAGTGAGATGTTGTTCATCCAGACTCTGGACTCCAGAAATCTTGAAGTTGTGTGAATGTCAGCCTCTGTGGGGGGTATTCATATGCAAATATCGTGGCCAATGGCATTGTAATACTAAACAATAGGATTTAATGGTCATGTTAAAGTAAAAAAAAGAACAGGAAAACTAATTATATATATATTTTTTTTAATATTTAAAAAATGTTGCCAAAAAGCATCGCTGGGCCTTGCAGGGTTAACTATTGAAAATAGCAGATATACAAGCTCACAGCGTGGCACTGAGTACCGCGCTGCGAGCTTGTAGATCTGCTATTTTTGAAAAATCTTGAAAATTTGTGCAAGTCTTTGAATATTTTAAATCCTTCTGTGTTTCTATGTCAGCGGTGCTCATGCTTTTTCATGTGAAGGATCCCCAAAATGATATGTAGTTGGCCACGGACACCCATCTCAAAATATTTAGTTCCAGGGACCCCCCAGAAGCAAAATTTGAGTTACAAATGTTCGTTTAAAAAATACATACTGTATATTCAAAGATTTGCACACATTTTCACGACTTTTCAAAAATAGCAGATCTACAATCTCGCAGTGCGGCACTCGGTGCTGCGCTGTGAGCTTGTAGATCCGCTATTTTTCAATAGCTAAAGTATAAAATAATCAAGGCCCCTCCACCTCGGGCCATAGTAACTCAGTCCCACTCCCCCCCCTTGTGACGCCCCTGTACAAGAGCTCTATGGAGTAAGTGTTACATCGTCTTGCGGGCACTGGAAGCTACAGTACTGTAAGTCCTTTTCTGTTCAAAGCCAACGAGATGGGACTAAAGTTACAGTAGGAGTCCACATCCTTGATGGAGGTTGAAGAGGGTTTCATCAGAGGCCTTTCCACTTCACCAAAGACGGACTACAGTGGGAAATGAGGCCGCAGGATTGTACGAGGCAGAAGGAAATAATAATTCTATGCGGCTATTGATTCCGCTCCGCTTCGGAGGGCCGCGGTCCAGGGGAATGATGAAGTGCATAGTACAAGCTAATCTATTACAAATCAATTTGGGCCCCGCCATTGAAATTCAGACCTGAGATGAATTGCATTCTGCAGCATACTGTACCCCAGTTAATTTGACTGAATTAGAACTATTCTATCAAGCACAACGGAAACAACCAGGACAAAGCAGTATTGTGCCATTTCATACTTAAAGGAAACTCAAGGTGATCTACACATTAGTGGTTCTCAAACTTTATCATGTCAAGGACCCCCAAATTGATATATATGTTGGCTGCGGACTCCCATCATAATGGGAACCCACTTTGAGAACCAATGCTCTACACAAGACATAAAAAGGCATGTAAGGCTATGAGAAGGCATTTTAAAAGAAATAAAGAGTAAAATGAATAAGATAAGATAAATGAAATGAAAGCTCAAAGCCTACTTATGGTTTTACTTAATCTAGCACTGTTAGTCATAAACTGTACATCATCAGGAGTATATTGTTACATTGTTTACAGCAGATATGCATTTACTGTATGCTTCTGTTCAGCCACCACAATGTTACAACACGACAGACTCCAACCCACACGCACGCACGCATGCACGCATGCACGCACGCACGCACGCACGCACGCACGCACGCACGCACGCACGCACACAGACCCCAGTGAGACTCAAACCCCCGGTCAAGTGCTGACAAATCTGTCGTTGAAAAGCTGTTTACAACACATGGGACGGCAAATTCATTAACTAAGCAGTGCTCTTCCCAGGTATCCACCAGGGGAGGAATGTTCGTTGTGGGTGTGCATTTTTTGGTGTTGAGTGATCATCCAAAAAATGGTTTCACATAAGTCGACCTCCTGGTGGCGCTATAAAAGGCAGATTGGAAAAATGCATGCCAGACCTTTTTTATCTTGGCCTCTGCGGAGTGTGCTTACAAAGTCTTACTCAGATCTGTGCAGTTATAGAGCATCGCAGTGAGGTGTCGGAAGCAAGCTGGCCATTAATTTTTACCATAGGGTTTTTCATTATCAGCCACAAAGTCGTAGCAATTCAATGTACACTTACCACTAGGCTGGTGGTTGTAAAATGGTTCTATATGCTCCTGTAGAACCCCCGAGTATGTATGCAATCACTCTAGTTTTAGTAAAAACACGCTTTAATCAAGATCGCACGGAGAGGAACTGCATTTACCATACTGTTAAACATGTACATCCCGTGAAATCAACGTCTGTGATTGGTCTAGCTTCTTCTTCTTTCACATATCTTGCGGTTGCCGCGGAAGTAGCTACTGCCCCGTCTGCCCGGCAGATTATTGCACTTCAGCAGAACTCCGTGAGCGAATAGAGACACACGGGCTCCTACAAATGTACGCCCACAATTGAAACAGCGGCCCCACTTCGGGTAAGGGAGAACGGTGAACTGCAAGCCAGCCCATAGAAAGTCATTGCAATTCAGCCTTGGTTAGCCTAATATTAAAATAATCATACACGAACTGAAGACTATATTGATTTAAATAAAAATGTGTTTTCAAATGTATGGCCTGACCCTGATAACATATCTTCTTGTTTGCTAAATACATGATGTGTGTCACGTTTAATTTGCCACTTGAATGGATTACCCATAATGTTAACAGAGAAGAGGGGAAACGGCAGACAAAAAACCTGTCGCTTTTCAGTGACATCACTGTCTTTACTGCTGTGCGTTTATGAGCGCCGACTTTGAAGATCCCGACCTTTTCAACTACAGAGTGGATTCTCCAGGTTAGTATTAATCCAAAAATAACCTGCAAGACTCCGTTTGGAAGAAGCGAGATGCGATCATTTTCCAAAAATAAACAGCCTAATTATACATGAGAGACAAGCGTATCTGGGTATTGAAAACCTCAAGGGATGCGTTCATGACGTTTGTACCATGCGACCACCTAAACTTAAGATTTCCAATGCTAGCACTTTTGACTCACAGATGAAGTATATTAAAGTATATTGTAGGTCGTGTATCAAGATGACAGATATGCCACATTAAAAAGGCAAAATTTAACTCATGGGACACTTTATTAGAACACAAAAAAAAATCGATATTGTCTCAGTAGTCAACCACTGAAATTATGATATTTCACAATTCCTCTCATTGGGATTGCATTGGCAGCTGCAGTTCACCGTTCATCCTTACCCGAAGTGGGGTCGCTATCACAATAGAGCGGCCATATTTGTAGGCGCCCGTGTGTCTCTATACTTTCTTTTACAAATATGATGCACTGTGTTAAAGATGACGATAAGAGAGTCCACAGAGATGACAATCACTACATGTCAGGCCATATGCTGGCCTGGATAACTAAACTGAGTGTGATTTAAGTGCTATATTTCAGGAAACAAGTGTCATTCGCAATGCATTCTGGGAGTGTAGTTTCCGCAATTTGAAAAATAATGATGTACACAGTCTTTTTTCAGCTTTCTAATTAATTGTTGCATTCAAAAAAATATATATAGTCATGATTCCTCTCCAGCCGAGGTGGCTTTGTCCAAGGCTTAAAAACGTTTAAATACATACTTTATGAAATGTCTATGGAAGAAATGAATGGGGAAAACGTTTCCGACACCAGAGTGAAGACGGGGTGGGGCTTCAACTGCGATGCTCTATTGGTCAAGACACGAATCAGCCTATTATAGCGCCACCATGAGGCTGGCTCAGCCTCTAGGTTGACTCCGGTCAACTACTCTTAAGTATACAGGGTTTTAAGAGGTTAAAGTTTTATTTATCAAATTGTGTCCTTCTGGCATTGCCAGCTAACAAGACCAGGGTGCCAGAGGAATTTAATTAGCGCTGCTACTGTATGCTCTGATCATGTGATCTGTGATCCTGTTTGTTTGAACCAGCGCTGCCAGCGTCAGCGACGTGATAACAGGAAGTGTCCTCCCATTCTGCTTCCAGCTCACACCATGGGAATAGACTAGAGATGCATAGTGCTATATGCTGTGAAACACACACACACACACACGCACGCACGCACGGGTGACCAGATGTCCCCCTTTGCGAGGGACAGTCCCACATTTCCATGACTTTTCAGGCGTCCCCCAAATTGAGACTCTGTCCCACATTGTGAGTGGCAGTTGTGGATCCAAGAGCTCACAGCAATCTAGACTGTACCACACTGGACTACTGGAATACATTATAGGGAAGAGTATTCCATTGTAAATCTCTCTCATTGTCTCTTTTCCCTGCAAGATATGTTTTTAAGCCTGTTAATAAAATAACATGAGAAATATCCCCTATATGGGGGCAAATAACACATTAATAGGCAGTATTAGGGATATGGTTGAATATGGCATCAAAGCATAAGCATTTATTAGCAACTTAAGTAATAATTTGCTATTAATCCCCCGCCCGGCTGTCCCACATTGTCACACACAAGTGGTAGTTCTGTCCCTCAAATGAACAGTTTGGATCTGGTCACCCTAACGCACGCACGCACGCACGCACGCACGCACGCACGCACGCACGCACGCACGCACGCACACACACGAAATGTGTATTTATGTCCACATAAACAGAAGTAGGCCTACAGGAATGCCTTGTACAAAGGACATAAACACTGCCAGTGCAGCCAGACAAGAGGAGAACAACCAGTTACAAAGTGCCTATGACTATAAGCCAGAACATTGTTACAGTACACGCAGTAATGTTGGCATACTTGTCGGACACACAGCATCAATCATGGATAAAGGAAACAATGCATCCTCCAAATTGGACGGCTTCCTACACTATACTGTAGCTTAGGGGTCTTCAACAGGGGGGTTACTACAGGGGGGCCGCCAAATCTTTGTGTGATAGGATAATTATTTTAGATTAACTACTTGAACCCTCGCATTCCCTATTCTGAGGAGAATACATCTTGCAATTTTTGATGATTCATTCGCTCATTGAAATTTTTCATTGGATTAATAATTTATGAATGGGTTAGCCAACCGATAATAATGACTGATAGATCAATACAGGATGATACCCCGCAGGCCCAATAACATAAAACTGAGAAACAACATATAAGAAATATAAGCGTTACAAAGCCAATGTGCCTCTTCGGCAATAAAAAACAAGCCACTGCGGGAGTACAATTCTTCACACAGTATTTACTGCACTTAAAGTTCACGGAAGTAACGTGAGGTAGCTATACAGCGAGTGTGTGTGTGTGTGTGTGTGTGTGTGTGTGTGTGTGTGTGTGTGTGTGTGTGTGTGTGTGTGTGTGTGTGTGTGTGTGCGTGTGCGTGCGTGTGCGTGTGCGTGTGTGTGTTAATGGAGACAGATGACGTGTGGGTGACTTCTAAATGCCTACCTTTGCAGAGAGCACTAACGTACATGCATGGAGGTTAGAGAGCATCGTGTGAATATAGGGAATGGAGGGAGGCCTTTTATGATGCTGCCACTATATGCAGTATTAATGTAGGATATACAGTATATTATGCAGGGTGACAGTATATGAATACGAATGCAGAATAAATGTATGGAAGGGAAGAATTGTACAGTCGAAACATACTCATACATAGAAGCCAATATAATGTAAAATCGTTTATTTTATACGCTTGTAACACTGAGCGTGCACAAATGTAGCCAAATGGACCCGTAAGGTCAAAATTTTGTTATATTTTTACACGCTCATAAATGAACACTGGATTTATATTGGTTATAATACAGTAGAGTCTGGCTACAAAGACGCTGTGAGAGAGATTCAGTTTGTCCTCCTGGCCACCAAACTGTGGAATAAACTCCCTGTCGCTCTTAGAACTACAGACTCACTCCCTTGCTTCCGCCGTGGACTGAAGACTCACCTCTTCAGACTCCACCTACAGTAAACCCATAGCACTACTGTAACACTTCCCTCTATGACCATCAATGACCATACATGAAGCTAGATAGCATTTATTTTTAGGTTTTAGAAGTGAACTAGCCCTTACCCGTTCAAAGATATGAGCTCCGAAATGATGTGCAGTGTGTGGGTTATGGGATGTGCACTGTGCACACAGTATATGAGGGATGGAAAGTAACTTTAACTGGTGCTTGCATGATAATATGTAGGAGTATCAATGTAAGAAATACCCGTTTCGTTTAATGGCTATAGAGATACTGTGTACCGATCTCCATGATTTTTGGACCATATACTGTGACTGCACGCTAACGCGGACCAGTTCGTGTAGGCAGATGGGCGGGCGCGGCGAGTCTCACCGCAAGTCTCCGACTAATAGCATGTGTTCTCCTCCCCCCTCCCCCCTCTGCTGCTCTGCTCAGCGCAGAGAACGCTGCTGCGTCATGACGTCAACACATTCGGTGTGACGTTCTCTGCACTCTGATTGGTTAGGGAAATTCTACACTTCCTCCAACAGTGATCATAACGCCAAATGAAGCCTGGGTTTCCGAGGCTACCCTATCTGTAACAGGGCCAGACAACCCCCCCCCCCCCCCCCCCCCCCCCGCCCGCCCGCCCGCCCGCTCACCAGCTATAGACACACACACAAAAACACACACACACACACACACACACACACACACACACACACACACACACACACACACACACACACACACACAC
Organism: Nannobrachium achirus; assembly: GCF_963921795.1. Classification (NCBI taxonomy): domain Eukaryota; kingdom Metazoa; phylum Chordata; class Actinopteri; order Myctophiformes; family Myctophidae; genus Nannobrachium; species Nannobrachium achirus. The sequence continues at coordinate 17,234,693 of NC_137814.1, forward strand.
ACACACACACACACACACACACACACACACACACACACAGGTTAAACATGTTGCCTCATGCTAGATGCAGAATAGATATGCCTCATGCTAGATGCAGAATATATATAGATACACCATACAAATGCTAATATACAGCATATGATTTGTGAAAGTGACAAACAGGCTTCACAGTTATGTCAGGTGTGTTCATATGCTAATGGTGATGCGATTTCAGATCAATTGCTCCAGCCACTGAGGAGAAATGCTGTGACAGACAGACAGACAGACACTCACTCAGACAGACATTCGGAAAATTATATGTTTGATGTCATCGCAAACACGTCCACTATCACGCGACGGGAAATAAGAGATCATTTGAGGAGGTGCAGAGACCAGCGATTGAGGGCGAGATGAAAGGAAAGATGGAGGAAATTGTGGAAAGGAGAGAGGAGAGGGGATGGATGGATGGATGGATGGATAAATGAAAAGGACCGGAGGGGAGCCTCACATAGATGGAACAAACGAGGGATGTGAACGATGACGAGAGGGGTAAATGGGGACGTGAGGAGGGCAATTGTAGATTCCTGCTAGACAGGAAGATGTGTGTGTGTGTGTGTGTGTGTGTGTGCGTGTGTGTGTGTGTGTGTGTGTGTGTGTGCGTGCGTGCGTGCGCGCACATGCGTGCGTGTGTGTCATGGCCTGATTCTCACCACCCTGGAGGCATCACGTGATGTCACCACCATATAGCAAATGACATGTGACTGCTAATCACAGTGTCAGTCCTTAATAACCTCTCTCTCTCCCTCTGAATGTTTAATGATGTCTTCATTAGAAGAACAGTTTGGTCCTATTATATTTCCTATGACGTAAATCTGCATCTAAACAAAACCATCAATTTACCTGACGTAATCAGAAGACATTCTACTAATGAACTCAGCAAAGACAAGCACCACAAATTACCACTTTCCCAGAATCTTTCTTGACCACTTTCCCAGAATCTTTCTTGTTGTTGTTGTGCAATTGCGTTGTTGTGCAATTTGCGATTGTTCAGCCCCCTACGACGCACCCACCTGCACCTGCTTTTTACTGTTCATTTTAAACTTTCTTTCACCGCAACATTCGTCTCGTTGTGAAGCTTTGGTCTGAGCTACAGTAGGCGTAACAGCTCAGTGGCCTTGTGGTTAGAGTGTCCACCCTGAGATTGGGAGGTCAGGGTTCGATTACCCTGCCCGGGTCATACTCATACCCAAGGCTATACAAATGGGACCCGATGCCTCCCTGCTTGGCATTCAGCATCAAGGGTTGGATTGGAGGCAAGTCCCTGTGACATGCTAGCGTCATGTTCGGGGTGGGGTGGGGTGTAATAGTTGCCTTGCGCTACGCTACAGAAACAGGACGTAGGCTCCTGCCCTATGGTCCACATGGCTCGGCAAGGCTTACTTACTTGGGCTTAAGCCATTTAGGCCTGAACGCAAATCTGTGTTACTGTTAGATTTGAACCACTTTGACCATTATTTTATGCTTTAACTATTAAGAAATTGCAGATGTAGATCTGCTATTTTTTTTAAATCATGAACATTTTGCAAGTCTTTGAATATTTCTGACCCGATTCTATAAATGTCTTCTAAATCAGTGGTGCTCAAACTTTTTCATGTCAAGGACCTCCAGAATTACATGTATTCGGCCGCAGACCATCTCAAAATATGTTGTTCCAGGGACCACCCAGAAGCAAATATTTGACTTACAAATGTTCGCTTTTAAAAAGATATAGGCCTATTCAAATCACAATTAAAAAATATATATATATATATATATATATATATATATATATATATATATATATATATAGCAGATCTACAAGCTTGCAGCCACGCTGTGAACTTGTAGATCTGCTATTTTTAGTTATAGACCTAAATACAGACAGCAATCAATCAATCAATCAATCCAATCCAAAATGAATACGAAACGCACACACATGCCCTACACATAGATACTGTATGTCTTTCCCATTTTGATCAGCAGATGACATACTTGTGGTCCAGCTACATGACTGTATCTCCCGCAGAGCTTATTCTACATGATTCACTTTACTACTCATTGATTGGACGGGCCAAATGGGATCTCTTTAACTATTTATAGGTCATTATAGCGACACTGCATGGAAATGAGAGCTGGCATTCTGACACGGGCTGTTTATGGGATGAGCTGCTTGTCCAGCTGATGAAATGACACATTTCATTACTGACAGGACGGAGCAGAATATGAGTGTCCTCGTGCCTTGATTGACACAAATTAAATGACTCATCAAAAGGCCTGGCTACTAATGGACTCTCTCGCTCACACGCACGCACGAACGCACACACAGACACACGAAGCATGCAACAACGCACGTGCACAAGCGAGCATGCGCGCACACACACACAGACACATACAGTCTGTACGATCACTAACACAGTCACTGGAAAAAGTTGCAAATTGAACAAACATTTGTCTAACTTCCAACTGAAAACAAGAAATGTAATCTACATTTAGAGCAGGGGTGGGCAACTTTGATGATGGGGAGGGCCACTATATTTCCACCTTCACTCCAGAGGGCCACATTGCATATTGCTACGTCCTACTTTGTCATTCTAGTATTTCATACAAAAGAAGCAAAGCTCTGCTTCTTTTGAATTGGAAAATGTAACATTTTGACTTCATTTCAAACGCATTTAGTTATAAGCTTAATGACTATACAAGTCATTAAGCTACTAATATAGACTGACGGAATTAAAGCGGGTCATGTTTGGAATTGTAACAGCTGAAATCAATAATATATTCAGTATTCCGGTATTAACCTGTGGGCCGCATTAAGTGAAGGTGGGGGCCGCATGTGGCCCCCGGGCCGCCAGTTGCCCATGTGTGATTTAGAGGTACATTTATCGTCCACCTGGCATCGAACTCGTGAAATGCAACTAGAACCCACTGAGAAGGACATGTCCTTTGCTCCACACACATAGCCAGGTTCTGGGTCCTTGAACTGATCAGGGACCAGTGGTGGTGGGGAGGGCGATTGACTGGGCGACTTTGATTGGCTGGGCGTGTTGCGTTGCCATGGAAGACCCCTGCTGGCTGGATGACAGCACAGCAGCAGGCCTAACTTCTGGTACAGCAGAAGGAGAGAGAGAGAGAGAGAGAGAGAGAGAGAGAGAGAGAGAGAGAGAGAGAGAGAGAGAGAGAGAGAGAGAGAGTCAGAGAGATGGAACAACAGAGAAGATGAGGGAGAGGGTGAAAGATGGGAGGATAAGGAGCAATGGGTAGGACAAGAGAGAGAGGGGGAGAGAGGGGGCGAGAGAGAGCTAGCAAAGTAAAGAGAAGCCTGAAGAAGCATTTTAGGCTTAAAAGAGAGAGTGAAAGTGATATAGGGAGAGTAAAAGACAAGAAGGAAAAGTAGGAGATCGGAAGGGATGAAAGGAAAAGGAGAAAGAGTGTGACAGAGAGATGTAATTAAGAGAAAGGCCGGTAAACGTAGTCTTGTGCTGGCATTGTGTGCTACAAATAGCAGATCTAAAGATCGGCTATTCACTCTGGAGCACACCTACGGTACATAATGCGTTAAAGGGAAACGGTATTATGGTACATAATACGTTAAAGGGAAACGGTATTATGGTACATAATACGTTAAAGGGAAACGGTATTATGGTACGTAATACGTTAAAGGGAAACGGTATTATGATACGTAATACGTTAAAGGGAAATGACTGCTAATATTTTTAGCAGTCATTTCCCTTTATCGGTCACTATATTATTGTTCTGGCCCCCTGGCTTTATTTTGGTTCTGTTCCACTGTTTATGTTGACATTAATCCCTTGCAGGTGAAGGTAAGGTGAAGGGGGAGCTCAGCCAGAGCTCTTAATTGCTACTTGAACTTCAAAGGGCTTGTGCACTGAGTCTAGTGCTCGTTAGTGACCTCTCTGAAAGCATCAAAGACAACTACCTGCCTGTCATAGACAGATAGTTGACTAAAATATTATGATATTTAGTCGACTAAAACTAGACTAAAACAAAACATTTCATGACTAAAATATGACTCAAACTAAATATATATTTTTTACTCAAAAGACTGCGACTAAAACTAAATTGAAATTTGCTGTCAAAATCAACACTGTGTTCCAGGGGTTCTAAGACAGGGGTCTTCAACAGGGGGTCCGGCACGAGTTGTTGAGAGCTTGTAGATCGGCTATTTTTGGCAAATAGGTTTGGTCAAGGTTAAGTGGTTAAATGTCTGAAAAAACACATTAACACAAATCAAACATAGACTGATGACAGTGCTGTCAAACAAGTCTATGAATCTATCTATGAAAATTCGTGAAAATCTGCTACACAATTCTATACAATATGTAGTGGGGGGTCCCTACTTTATCTCCCTCTCAGCTAAGGGGTCCTTGGCCTGAAAACATTGTAGAGCCCTGTTCTAAGCATAAGGGAGAAGAGCTCTTTACTGCGTCCGACCCCCCCAGCCGAGCACATTAGGCCCATGCTAGCTAAACGACTGACCTTCACACAGCGCAGGCCACTGACCATGACCTCTAATTGATCCACACACACAACACGCATTATGCTCAAGCACACACGCCTGCGCCCACGCGCACACGCTAAAGGCATTCATCCATATGCATACAGTACGCAAAACGTGCACATGCATACTATGCACACAGGCGTACAAACGCGCACGCACGCAGGCACAACTCACACACACAGTTCACCAGGTTTATCGTTTGCCACTCTGCAGTGAATTAATGCATGAAATATCGAAACACAGTGGGTTACTTATCAGTATTCTAACCACTGACTTAATGGAACAGCTTGCGTGCACTTTTCAGAAATGACTTGGTACCCCATGTGACTCCACCAATGACTTGCATGGCCACGGTTTGAAAAAGGGGAAAAAATGCTAACGCTCCTGGTCTCAGAGAGCTGCATGCATGCTGCCTGCAACGCGCCACTGAGTTTTTCTGTCTTTAAAATGCTGGATACCAGCGCAGAGGTGTCAATTGGGTATGGCAAGGTATGGCAGCTGCCATACCTCACAGGCGGAAAATGTAGCCTACTTCATAAAATAAATTCATCATGCCTGTTGCTAAGGTATGGCAACGCGCGCAAGACACCAGTCATGTTGCCATACGTTAGCTTTTGCTGAACTGACGCCACTGTACCAGCGCTACGCACTCCTTTTTTACAAATGAAAGCTGTGAAGCTGTTACCCAAAACCTTAAAGTCTAATTCCACACGCAAGCATGCACACACACACACACACACACACACGCACGCACGCACGCACACACAGAGACCAAACCCATACCAAATCCCTATAGATTTGGAACTGTCATACAACACATATCCATATTATTGGTTCTCACTCTCGAGAGGTCCTTGAGGTGGCCTGGAAAACCAGACGAATCTGCCTGTGCAAAAAGATAATAATGAAAAGCCCTCTGCAGATTAGTCCACTCTGGATCCACTCGATTGCATCCCCTCCCCTTTCACCATTCACCCAACACTGTGGGTGTGGCTAAATTCAGCTGGGTTACCACCCACCATGACAACCAGGCATATTTAATGAACTGGTGGGTGTGGCCACATAAAAAACACATTTTAACTCTTTCTGTACACTTTTTTGGAAAAAATACCTGATAATCATGTTTTTTTTTTTGGGGGGGGGGGGGGGGGGGGGGGGATCATGGCACTTCATCTTTATGTCCCACGTGTCAATTCAGTTTTAATGAAGACTAGACCAAACTTTTGAGAACCATTGGTCTAGGACCCCCAACTTGTGATCTTGTAGAGCTGCTATTTTCCAAAAATCTGGAAAATATATATGTGAAGAATTTGGAAAATTGTCACAAAATATTTTGAGTCGGGGGTCTGTCGTCAATTACCATGGTTTGTGTCCGCCTTAACAGCAGAAAGTATGAGTACAAGCTTGCAATGCGCCGCCATTTTTGCAGAATGTTCTGCACTTTTTTTGCTAAACATTAGCCTATTATGACATGCCCAGAATAGGGAACCCGAGGTGCATGTGGTTAAATTGAGATAAAGGGAGAATAACAAAACCCTTTCTATTACACTAACAGTTACCAGTAGATGGAGTGAGCAGTCATCGTTACCAGGTCAGTGCTTGTTTACAGTGCAGCAACTACATGCAGTGATCTTCCCCCCGCAAACAACAACCTAAAAATATAATCAGCCTCATGAATTATACACGTCTTCTCAGATCCTCTGAGTGAGGACAGTGGCGTCAGTTTCAGCAAAAGCTAGGGTATGGCAAACGATGGGAGTCCTCATGGAAAAGAGGCATTACATTTTGTATAACACGGTTCTATTGTGAAAGTAGCAGATCTACATGCTCACAACGCCTCGCAGTTCACAATGCCTGGAAAAAAAAAGAAAAAAAAAACGCTTTTTACACAGGTTTCTACGGTTTCTTGGGCTGGATATGGCAGCCTGGAACGGTTGTTCAAGTGCAGCTAAACTTGGCATTTTAGTAAGCGTGCCACAATTAACAATAATGCATTGCACCTGTGCAGCTGACCTGCGGAACCTAATATGCCTTTCTGTCAAGACAGGGAGAATACAAGTGTGGAGAATATAATTATAATACCATGTTAAAGTGACCATGTTAAATTTTGCATTTGTAGTTATTTTACTGTAATTTAATAACATAATAACCAGCACAGATAGACAAAGAGACATTAATGGATTCATATTTAAAAGTAACTTAGATTTTCCCCCCTGGACCAGGGGTTCGAGCTTCTCCCATCGGGGAGGCGGCTCAGAGCCGCGCGGTGCTGTGCAAGTTGCAAAGGACCAAGAAATCTTTTGTGCCCCATGCCATCACCCTCCTAAATAAGAAGATGGGTAGATAGGTAAATTAACTTTTAGAATTTTGGAATTGGACAATTTCCAGGTGGATTTGTTTTATTGCTGGTCGTGTGTTGTATTCTGTATGTGTCTGTGTTTTTACTGTGGTGTATTTCTTTTTAGTTGTTTTTAGTATAGGCACTTTATGCACATTACAACAAATTTCTGTGTAAACAGACAATAAACTGACTTGAACTTGAACTTGAACCCAGGGTATGGCAGCTGCATACCCCCCTGCCATACCCAATTGACGTCCCTGTGAGTGAGGACAGCAGTGACTTCTTCCTCCACCACCACGCAGTATAATGACAGAGCGTGGTGACGCTGGGCACGCTGAGCACAGAGCGGGGGACAAATTAAAGCTTGATTGCCTCTGGCTAACCTCCCTCCCCTCTGGCCAGAAACGTTTTTTTCTTTTTCTGACTACTCGACGCTGACAGAAGCATTCACACAATTACAAAGCAATTCAAGCAAACAACCGGATGGCTCTAAAAATGAAAGTTGCAGATTGCAACGTTTTAAAAAAAAGACGTCAGTCCTGCATGCCTGCATGGCCACTGGTTTCAAACCCCTCCTCTCTGTTGGCGCCGCATCAGAAGAGCGTGCAAATCATTTCTTTGAGTAACCACACCCCCATGAGGGGCACATTTACAGCGTCACAACCGGTCCCCACAACAACCAAGGCTAACTGCTGCCTGACAGGTTAGCTGTGGTTGTCAAAGTACTCAACCCGGCTGGTCCTCCCTTAAGGCAATTTTAATATAGGATTGAAATAGGGCTTAGGTGGTTCGTTCATAACTTTCCCTTACAGGAAGTGTAGAGGAGTCAAAAGTACAATATTTGTCAATGAAATGTATAGTCGAGTGAAAGTCATAATTATCCAAAAATAACTATACTGAAGACAAGTACAGATACTCAATTAAATGTACGTACTTCTGTCCACCACTGGTTGTAGTGGTTGAGTGAGGGCACATAATAACCGTTGATTGATTCCTTCATTAGATCCACAACGGACAACTGCAATAGTGTACTATACGGCGTCACCAACAAGGTTCTCAAGAAAATACAGTATGTCCAAAACTCTGACGCCTGCAAGCACAGAACTGACAACATTCTAATCACCACCTACTGTACAAGGCCATCAACAACCAGGGCCCCCCGCAAACACTCTGATTTCATCATGTTCTGTAAACGACTTTGAGTACCTAGAAAACCGCTATATAAGTCGTAGGCTATGTATTATTATTATTTTTCCCGGGATTGCTGCCACAAGGCTACATGCTTGCTTCCCAGCAAGAGTATAGAGATAGTCAGGGAATATTATCTGAAATATGTCCAAAATATGTGTTTGTAAAGGTGTCTAGTAACACATCTCACTAAGACTGAAATTCTGTTTCCCTGACAGCTGCTGAAAGTTGGGATACCATTAACTTTACAACGTAGGATATAAATACATTGCAAGCATTTGTTTGGTATGAAAAACAATCCTTGGCCTGGGGCTATGGCCGTTTTAAGCCCAAAGAGTGTTTTTTGGGGCAAAAAATAAATAGAAAAATGCTTGCAATGGCTCCAGAATCATGAAAAACACCTAGTTTGACCCCAAGCAGTGTGTTCAATTTGTGCAACTCTTTCCTACATGGTAAAGTTAATGGCTCTCCAACTTTCAGCAGCCGTCACAGATTCCCCAAGGAAAACTGAATTTCAGTCTTTGTAAGATGTGTTTCTAGACAGACACCTTCACAAACACACGGGTGAAGACATCTATTGGTAAGGAATTTATTCTAAGATTTCTTTAGTATCCCCTGACTAAGAGGATGATATGTGGCTTTGAGTCTGTCCTTGTCACCGAACACCCACCTGCTACAGGGGCGGTGGTGTTCTGTGGCTGACATTGTGTCCTGACCCACTGCAATCCTCAGGGGCGTCACAAGGTGGGGAAAAGTGGGACTGAGTTACTAGGGCCCAAGGTGGAGGGGCCTGGAATTATTGTATACTTTAGCTATTGAAAAATAGCAGATATACAAGCTCACAGCGTGGCACCGAGTGCCGCGCTGCAAGCTTGTAGATCTGCTATTTTTTTAAAGTCGTGAAAATGTTTTAAGCGAACATTTGTAAAAAAAAAATGCTTCTGGGGGGTCCCTGGAACTAAATACTTTAACCCTTTAAGTGCCTATCCCGAACATGTTCGGGATATTCGGGATCAAAAACAATTTTTTATTTGCTATTTTACTTACCCCGAGCTGCTTGGAGCAATGTGGGTGGTCCCGGCTCGCCCAGCGCTCACCAACGAGACGCTAGATGCTCAGACGATTTATTCCATTGAAAATGGTTTAAAATAAAGTTTAGAGCCCCCCAAAAAAAACCTCGGTACCGGTACCGGTACCGGGACGTATTCCAGGGTGCCTATCCCGAACATGTCCGGGATATTTAATAAAATGAATTATTTAATCGGAGGCCTCAACGAAGCCCCGGTCTAGACGTCCATCCATGCCCGGGACTTAGACTCGGCCATCCACGGGCCGTATTCGCGCTAACGGCCGCATTGCGCCGCCCACTCCAATAATAAATCACATCTTTAGACAGGATTTTCTCCGGATTGTGTTCCCAGACCCAAAGAGAAAGGTTTTTGCGGCTGAAATAGCTTTAGATCGGGCTTCTAAATGGGTTAGCATTTTGGCTACGTGTCAGCTAGCTTCCTCCTCTCGTCACCCATAGCATTGACTGGAGTGAAAACACAAGCCAGTTGGGAGAGGGTCGACGAAAGCTATAAAGAAGGTCTATGGAGAAATTTCTGGCAATCTAGCGCCCCTTGTGGCCGGATGGCACTGTATGCGTTAAGATGGGGGTCCATGGCCAAATACATATCATTTTGGGGGTCCTTCACATGAAAATGTTTTAGCACCACTGACATAGAAAGTAGAAACATAGGTTTTTCAAAAAACCTTAGTATTTGAAATATTCAAAGACTTTTTCAAAAATAGCAGATCTACAATCTCGCAGTTTGTATGTGTTGTGTTGTTGAGCTTGTATATCTGCTATTTTTCAATAGTTAAAGCACAAAATAATGTGTAATAATGCGCAGAGATGGGAAAAGTACTCACGTTCTGTACTTAAAGTGGGCATGACACGGCCAAAACAGCTAATTATGGCTATCAAATTAGCCAATTTTTTAAATGATGTGGATGGTGCTTATGACACATTTGTATCTATATTTAGGTCAATATATGACAAACATTGTCCTATCAAGGAATATAATAAAAAAATTGCTTACAATAACTGTCCATGGCTATCCAAAGGCTTACAAAATGCCTGTAAAAAGAAAAATGCACTCTACAGAGACTTTATTAGAAGAAGAACTAAAGAGACAGAAGATAAATATAAAAAATATAAAAATAAGTTGACTGCTATTATACGGATTAGTAAGAAAGAATATTATAGAAATAAATTAGATTACAATAGGAATAATATTAAAGGCATTTGGGAGGTATTAAATAGTATTATAAGAGTGGGTGCTAAACAAAACAGTTTACCTAAATATTTCATTGAAAATGATATCGAAAATTACAATATGGAGGACGTGGCAAATCGCTTCAATAACTTTTTTGTTAATGTAGGTCCGGAATTAGGGAGCAGAATTCCGCATTGTGGGTCTGATGGAGTGCATATGGGGGATTTGGTGAAGAGAAACCCATGTTCAATGTACCTTGAGGTAGTGGAAGAAAATGAAATTTTGGACATAGTTAAAAATTGCAAAAACAAAAAATCCACAGATTTTAATGACATTGACATGTATGTAGTTAAACAAGTAATTGAGGGAATCTCTAAGCCACTTACACACATATGCAACTTATCTTTCATAACCGGTTCATTTCCCAACCAAATGAAAATAGCAAAAGTCATTCCTCTGTATAAAAATGGCAACAAACACCACTTCACAAACTATAGACCTGTCTCATTGCTGCCACAATTTTCAAAAATTCTGGAGAAACTTTTCAATAGCAGATTAGACTCTTTTTTGGACAAATGCAATATACTCTCAGACAGTCAATATGGGTTTAGGACAAACAGATCAACATCACAGGCACTATTGGAATCCATAGAAAAAATAACAGAAGCAACTGATAATCAACAATATGCAATTGGAATATTCATTGACCTCAAGAAGGCATTCGACACAATCAATCACAATATATTAGTAAATAAACTACAGAAAATTGGATTAAGAGGAATTGTAATCGATTGGATAAAAAGTTATTTAGAAACTCGTCAACAGTTTGTGAAGTTGGGTAATTATAGCTCTGAATGTTTGGATATTGCTTGTGGTGTCCCCCAGGGGTCAGTTTTAGGACCAAAACTTTTTATTCTTTACATCAACGATATTTGCCAAGTATCAAAGCTGCTGTCACTGGTACTTTTTGCGGATGATACTAATGTTTTTTGCTCCGGGGAGAATTTGGAAAAATTACAGGTTGATATCAATGAAGAATTAAGGAAATTGAAAATATGGTTTGATTGGAACAAATTGTCTTTAAATGTGAGTAAGACAAAGTTTATATTATTTGGTAAGCACAGAAGAAACACACAAGTGCGGTTAGAGATTGATGGGGTGGCTATTGACCGGGTGTACGAAAACAAATTCCTTGGTGTTACAATTGATGACAGGCTTACCTGGACACCACATATTATACATGTGAAGTTTAAAGTATCTAGAAGTATAGCAGTTATAAATAAAGCAAAGCAGGTTCTGGATCAGAAGTCACTCCACACTCTCTACTGTTCTTTAATCTTGCCATATTTACATTATTGTGCTGAAGTTTGGGGTAATAACTATAAAAATTCATTACAATCATTAATTATTCTTCAAAAGAGAGCAATAAGGACCATTCACAAGGTTGGCTACTTGGAACACACTAATCCTCTATTTTTACAGTCAAAATTATTAAAGTTCTCCGACATAGTATCATACCAAACGGCAATAATAATGTACAAGGCTAAAAACCATCTTCTACCGATAAATATTCAGCAGTTGTTTAGGGATCGGGAGGGGGGATACAATTTGAGGGGAGAATTTAATTTTAAAACATTAGTCAGAAATACTACCATGATGAGTTTTTGTGTATCAAGGGCCGGAGTAACACTATGGAATAGTTTGAGTGAGGAACTAAAGCAATGTCCAAGCATTAAGCGGTTTAAAGGGTTGTATAAAGGTATGTTGTTCACAAGGTACAGGGAGGCTGGGAATGGATAAGTGATTGGTTATTTATTGAGTTATTTGAGTGAGTCTACATTGGGTAGCAGGATTACTTACTGTATTATGGGATATTATTATTATTATATAATTATATCATGTTTTATAGAAAAGAAAGTATTAGAAAAGAAAAGAAAGTATTAGAAAGTCTGTTTTTTGCGGGAGGTGTACAATGTATGTATGTATGTATGTGTGTGTTTGTGTGTATGTGTGTTTGTATGTATGCATGCGTGTATGTAGTATGTGGGTTTAAGTATGTAGGTATGTTTGTATATGTATGTGTATGTGGATATATATGTGCATGTTCATGCACATGTATTGAAATATATATTGGTATATAAAATTGTGAAATTTTAAGTTATTTTGAACTAAGTTAGGTACAAAAGGGGGTGGGAGTTTATAAGTTTTACTTCTTCTCACTCCTTTTCGGATATGTTATTATTTTTGATTTGTTTTGTGTTTTTATTACTTGCTATGTTTTCATTTTATATTCTTTATTTTTTGTCTTGTGTTTGGAAGTGCAAAATTGTACTTTTTTTAATTTGACATATTCGAAATAAATATGACTAACTAACTAACTAAATGATGTCATGTACCCCCATGTTAAATTACCCAATCAAATTAATTTATTGTAGTTACTGTACTGAAAGTAGTACTTTCTGTACAGTAACGGCAATACATTAATTTGATTGGGCTAATATGGGGGGAGGGGCGGAGACTCGCGGAGTCGAGTATCCATATCATTATCTTTTGAAACTGCCCCAAAAAAAGCTGTCCGAGGTGTGTTTGCGACTTTCTAAACCAACTTTAAAACTATCAGTTCTAGGGGTAAAAATTTGATATAATCTGCTATAGAATCCCCCCTAACCGCGTACAGGGTACAAGTCTTCTAACAAAAAGGTGTCAGAGATTAGAACGAGGGTCCTCCGCAGCACAGACCACTTTTTAGCAGCCATCTCTGCTAAAAAGTGCTCCAGTCCAGCGCTTCACCGGAGCTGCGGACCACTTTTTAGCAGGCATCTCTGCTAAAAAGTGCTCCAGTCTTCACCGGAGCTCCGGAGGACTGAAGTCTGTGGTAGCCTGTGTGTGTGTGTGTGCGTGCGTGCGTGCGTGCGTGCGTGTGTGTGTGTATGTACAGTGCACACACACAATAGCTCTTGAAAATAGCCGTGCGGTGTGGCGCTACCAGCTAACAACAACACATTAACGTTGTGCGCGGCACCGCACGACGGACGAAGTATACATTCACTAATAACTGATACGGCCCCGCCTCCTTTTCAGACCGTTTGAAGAAAGACCACGTGACTTACTGTATCATAATGTTAAACTTCGGCCGGTGTCCCGCCCCCTTTAAGTAAAAGTACTTGTGAAAAAAACGACTTTGGTAAAAGTAAAAGTACTCATTCCAAATAATTACTCAAGTAAAAAGTAAAAAGTACGTGCTTTGAAAAGTACTTTTAAAGTAAAAGTACAAGTATTTTTACCGTATATTTCTTGAATTTGAAGGATATTAAAATTAAAAGATCCCCACCAAACACACGTCTTAAAACTGGCCCAGAATGGTTTCCTACGAAATCTAATGTGATGTGAAATCTAAATGCAGCAGTGTTTTTTTTAGACTGAGTACAGATAGCCTAATATTTGACTCTCCAAGTACAATCATTATTATTATAAAAAATATATGTAGGCTATATCCCACGATTTTGTAACCCATTTTCTTTAAGTGCCAATTGACCACCAAGTAGGCCTACACCATTATGACTGATGTTAAAATACAGATAAGGTTTCCTAATAAGAATGTCGTTTTGATTGTTCAATTATAATTATAATACATCTCACATCCACAGACAGATTTCTGACTGTTACTGTAAGATGTTTTGCATATTGTCTGTCAGAGGACCCCAATGTAAATAAGCCATATAGACCTACTGTAGTGCTTTTGCTATGCAAACTGCTAATCAAGTATTCAATAAAAACACACGCATGCACGCGCATTAGGGCACGCACGCGACACACACACACACACACACACACACACACACACACACACACACACACACACACACACACACGCTAAAGGCTTTTTTGCGAGGCAAAGATGACCGAAGCTACAATTGTGCAGAGCAGACCATTTCACTTTTTCCACACAGAACTTGACAGAAGCATTACTTTATCTGCCACTAACTCACCTAAGCTTCGGGAGGTTCAAAACGAACGCATTTCCAACGCGTGTGCATTACAGGAGCGCAGCATGGCCAAAGTCTTGTGTTTATAATCCATAGAAGGTATAGACTAATCCATGTGAATTGTGCATAGAGTTGTGTTGTCATTTGTTTGAAAGCTGTAACGAGATGAATTGTATCCAGCATGTTATGATGGTAGAATTAAACCACTTCCTCTGAAAACCGTGGATTTCAAAATAAGAGCATAGGGTATTAGGCTATTATGTAGACTATATGATCAGTTTTATTTGTCAGTCTAGTTACAGGAAGTAAATAGACCGGTGCTCATGCCGGTGTTGCCCCACTTGACACAGTGACTCTCTCACTCCAGAGCGTCACCGCAGCTTTTATGCATGATGATCGATCGCTCTAATCATTTCGTTTGATCTGCCACGCATCGGCGCTACATTAACATAAAAGTAGCGAGCCTGTTTTGAAAATGTAGCGGAGTAAAAGTACAGATGCTTGTGTTAAAATGTAACGGATAAAAGTAAAAAGTACCAAGAAGAATAAATACTCAGTAAAGTACAAAGTACTGAAGAATGTACTTCGTTACAGTAACGAAGTATTTGTACTTCGTTACTTCCCATCTCTGATAATGCGTTCCTAGTCTAAATGGGTTAAACCCCCTCCCTCTATGAAGAACATTCATGGGGGGCCCGCAGTGAATCCTTGTACCCAGGGCCCAGAAATTGGTGCGACACCCCTGGCCATCCTGAATGCAGATGGAGGAAGTGAACAGTACCACAATGTGACCGCATCAAAACATTACAACAATTCAATTACTTAGATCCTATATACTTAGTTGACCGGAGTCCCCCAGGGGCCTATGCTAGGCAATCTTTTTTTTTCCCCCACTCTCCTCTATACATCAATATCTTAAAAAATAAAAGCACACAAACACAGATTATGCTCAAGCACGTACGCTGGCGCACATGCACAGGCATTCATCCCTATGCATGCAAACGGGGCACATGCATACTATGCACAGATGCGCATACGCACGCACGCACGCACGCACGCACGCACGCACGCACGCACACACACACACACACACACACACACACACACACACACACACACACACACACACACACACACACACACACACACACACACACACACACACACACACACACACACACACACACACACACACACACACAGTTCACCGGGTTTAATTATCACTGCCACTAATCAGTGAATTAATGCATGAAATAATATTTGCAACTTCCTTATGTTTTTGTGTAAAAATAGGCGATCTGCTATTTTGGCCCCCCAGAACGGGGACGCTAGTGCTCATGTGGATAATTGTACAAAGCATACTGTACATGTGCCAGTGGGGATGACTCATGTTGTCCTCGATTGGGGACGAGGGGGGGAATATTTAAGACCAAATAAATGTGCTGGATATTATGCTGTAACAGGACAGGAGAAACATAATTATCATACTGTACTATTAATGAATCGGATGTGAAGTTGTGAAATGCATGTTCTCTCTGCATTCTAAAATGTACACTTGACCGCGCACCCTGTTGTTGGCTGACCATTAGAGTTCATATACTGTGTGCCACTTGCTGTTGTTGGCTGACTAGAGTTCATATAGCACTTACTGTACTCCAAACTTGCACTCTGTAAGTCACTCTGGATAAGAATGTCTGCTAATTGGCGACATTGGTGGATTGTCAACTTACATCAGGGGTCTTCAACGTTTCCAGGCCAAGGACCCCTTAGCTGAGAGAGAGATAAAGCAGGGACCCCCACTGCGTATTGTATAACATTGTGTTGCAGATTAAACATTTCCATAGATTTCTGATTTCTGATCTGATCTTAGACTTGTTTGACAGCAATATCATCAGTATAGGTTAATGTGTATTTTTAGACAATGAACGACTTGAACCGTCAATACTTAGTCTGCTTTTTTTTCACTCTACACCAAACCTATTTGCCAAGAATAGCAGATCTACAAGCTCACAACGCCTCGTGCTGATCTTATCACCCCCTGTAGTAACTCTGAGGACCCCCTAGGGGTCCCGGACCCCCTGTTGAAGACCCCTGACTTACAAAGTAAATTGAGTAGCAGCAGTCCTGCCGATATTATATTATGTCTTACAGGTGGATGGTACTGTATAATAGAAAGCAGCATATAGAAAGTGCAGTAGAAGGTATAGCACTTTGATATAGCCTACGGTTACCATCAGTGCTTCAAATTATATTATGAAATAAATGTTTCTTCCGCGCTGCGGCCAGCCCACTTACTGTATGCTACAATAGAACATCATTATGTTATTCTGAAAACATTTAACTTGCTGTCTTTAGTTCTGTTTCCCAGCTGTGTAAGAGTTGTGGCCTGAGAGAATTTCCAACAAGAATGACATAGTATGTGAATTCTTAACACTGGGTGCTATTCCTCTTTAGCGAATGAAAAAATGATGACAAGCCTGCCCTGGAGTGTGTGCGGCGTCTCTCTCTCTCTCTCTCTCTCTCTCTCTCTCCTCTCGGACTCTCTCTCACTCCCTCTCTCTCTCCCGCGCTGCTATAAATAGTGGGGAGTGCTGCTGTCTCTCATATTTCATGTGTCAGTGGCCCCCACAGTCACGGGTGAAAAATGTTCACCAAAATGCATCAAGCCTCCCCTCTCTTCCACTCTCAGCTCTTCTCTTCTCTCCTTTTAACCACTATAGCCTTTTCCCTTCTATTCCTTTTCTCTCCTCTCCTCCTCTTTTCCCTCTCCCTCCATTGCCTGTTTCTTGCTGCTACCGTACAAAGCAGAATGCCCTCCATCCACTCACATAAGCACTGATGCTTATGAGTTACTTTATCCGCACAATGTAGGCCAATAACCAGAGGTTATTTGCATGAGGATGAAAACGGATGGTATCTGCCTTCAGTTAAAAACACAAATTCCATTTATTTCGGAGGAGGAAATAAGATCTAATTCCCCATCGTAGCCCCCGTTAACTTTCAAACCAGATAAACCATAGCCACTAACCATTCCCTCACTGTAGACAGCGAGGAAAAAAACATGCCTTGTAGTTACGGTTCATTTATCTATGCTGCACATACAGTACAGTAGAGGCCTGTAACCACAGCATAAGTCTTTGTGGATGTAGCGTACTTCATTATGAGAGTTGATATTACGCCGTATGAACAAAAATTGCCACAATTATCCCTGGCCAAACGTCACATTTCTACAACACGGTCAATTCAATGTGCTTTTACAGGGGCACTTCTCCATTCTGAAACATCCCCATTCCGAAACCAGGTTAGCATTCACCGGCGTCGGCAGGTTAGCATTTCACCAGGTTAGCATTCACCAGCGTCGGCAGGTTACCCACGCATTTTTATAAATGAATTTCCAAAACTTTCCCAAAACATTTCCAGAATAATTAACTACATTTCCAGGACTATATAACAATCATTCAGCGCAAGTGCAATGCCCAAAGACAGGCAGTGTACCAAGCACGCACGCCGCGAACGGACCGTGGCATGCATGAGGATCGTGCACGATGGACACGCATGCGCCAACGTCAAAAGGTAAGAAAATCATGGCAGGGAACACTCAAATTTGATACAAAATTCGATTGATTGACATCTGGACCTACAGCACATACAGTATAAAACAGAGCAGATACCTTTAAATGCATTTTGAGAAAAAATTATGCCGCTATTTGTACCCTGTATACTGTATAAAATGTCACAATGCGACATAGCTCCGTTTACACAATGCTGTACCCCCTCCAACTGTATATATGTTCCCCATTTTCAACTGTTTTTATTGTATTTGTGATACTTGCTTTGGCAATGTAAACAACAAACATATGTTTACTCATGCCAATAAAGCTCCTTTGAATTGAATTGAATTGTATGTCCAAAACCGTTCGTTTTGTATTCATAATTTAAAAAAATTGTTTAAATAGCTTGTAGATCTGCTATTTTCACTAGTTTTGTGCGACAGTCTTGTATGATGAAGCAGGGCTTTACTTTATGAAAAACATACAAATTTCTAACTTGGAGATACGAGGTTTCTGCCCGACAGTGACATTATACCGTACAAATATTGCTTTTACAACGATCCATCCATCCAGCAAAATGGACAAAACTCCTGAAGCATCATAAACGTCTTTACAGTGCATTGCAGACAGACACGTGACGTACCTACAGATCACAATCGTTTGCTTCCTAGTCTTCCTAAAGATCCAGGCTAGGGACTGTTTGAGCCCAGAGGCACAGAGAAATGGAGAAAAAGAAGGCTTATTTACATCAACTGCTTGGAGAGGATGGAGTACCCATAGGGACACCCAGACCTCATTTCACAGGCCTAACAGACAGACCTTTTTCACAGCAGCCATATTGACAGAAAGTTGTAGCGTAAACGCTGTTCTTACCATACTAATTAAGGTTCCGTTCCATTTAGTACATTTAGCGCGTTGTGAGCTTGTGGATCGGCTATTTTCGGCAAAGAGGTTTGGTGTAGAGGGGAAAAAGAGCAGCAAGTACAGAGTGAAATGAGAAGTTTATTAAGTATTGACAGTTCAAGTGGTTAAATATCTGAAAACACAAATGTACATGAATCCAAAATACACTGATGATTGTGCTGTCAAACGACGAAACTATGTGGAGACTATGAAAAGGTTGAGGGGGTCCCTGCTTCATCTCTCTCTCAACTAAGGGGTCCTTGGCCTGAAAACATTGAAGAGCCCTGATTTAGTCTAACAGGGCCTTTCCAGTGAGCCCACATGCATAATAGCAGCAGCCCCTGAGTCTGTTTGACCTGAAAGGAGCGGAATCTTAATTAGTATGACTAGTCCATATCCGGCGATGTGCGCACGCAGCCAAACTATATACATATTGTGGATGTACCCTTCAATCCAGTTACTGTAGCCTATCTTTTGAGTCCTTTTGGGGATGCTGATGTTGTCATCTGCCCATTTGTCGGTTTGGTCAAAAGAAATCGTGGAATAGAACTCATATTTTGGGACAATTGCTCCATTGTTTACAGTGGTTTGTAATGCAGGCTCATGCATGTTGCCACCCAATGTGGTGACGCTGCTGACATAATCCAAGATGGCCGTGGTGTGAATTTGGTCCAAGAGGGCGATAGCAAGAGGGCGGAACAAACCCATAATTCCCGTTTCTGCGTGACAAAAGATTTAGGAGGAGGAAGCATGTTTGGAGTCTATTCATTTACAATGAGAGAACTAACGTGAACACAGCTTCTGAACTATTATTTTGCTCCATGGTCACTGAACAAAAAATTGGACCCGATCGTCACAAGCCACATAATGTTGACAAAATTGTCCTACAAAAGTGGCTTTTTTTTCAGCGACACAAAAAAGGAGAAAATCAACTTTATTGACCAGCAACACACTCTTGCGCGATGCAGTAAACAGGACGTTCACGAGATTTGCTGCCAGAGCCGGCTCCCATTTAGGAGGCTATTTGTAGGCTTTGTGGGCCATGTTATGTCGCACTCTAGTTGAACCAATGATCATACATTAAATATCATTGATACTATCCACAGGTTTCCCAGAGGGTGTGTTAATGTGGGCTTAATTTCCTCCACACAGCTGATTCAAATCACTTAACAAAGCACCAAGTACTCACCATGCAGAGATTCAGCTGTCATAGGCTCACAGCAGCAACAGCAACCAGTCAGAATGAAACAGCAAAGAGGAACAGGAGGTGATGCCCAACTTTCACCCAATTCACCGCGTCTCAAGTCCTTAAATAATTCCTATTTCATTCACTTGTTTCCTATTTCCTTGTATGTTAGTCCCGCCCACTGGGAGTTGGCCTATCACCTGTGATGTTGTCATCAGAAATGGCCAATGGGACGTCTCCTCTTCTCTATTTCCTCAATGAGAGGGACTAACATACATGCAAGGAAATATGAAATAGGATTGATTTAAGGACTTGAGACACAGCGGGCTCATGGGACATAGGAAACTTGTGGATAGGGACTGGCTGAAGAAGGAGCATGTGGCCTCGTCTGCTGGAAAGCTAGCTCGCTAACATGGCTGCAGCCGGATGCTTCTCCAGGACTTTTGGGTAAGGCGCTCGGTATGCATAGTTTACGTTTTGGACAGTGATTCTCTCCTGTTGTCCGTGTATAGTGTGGTGTGTGACGGAAAATTAATGTCTGTCCCTTTTTTGCAGGTCTTTCAGTCCGAGTGTATCAAAAAAGTATACTGTAAACCAAAGGTCTTCAACAGGGGGTCCGGGACCCCTAAGGGGTCCTCAGAGTTACTACAGGGGGTCCTCCAAATCTTTGTGTGATAGAAGCTTTTTATTCTCCTTTTCTATATTAACCACTTGAACCCTAGCGTCCATATTCTGAGAACGTTAGCCACAAATAGCTGATCTACAAGCTCACAGTGAGCTTATAGGTTATTTTCGGCAAAGAGGTTTGGTGTAGAGGGGAAAAAGAGCACACTAAGTACAGAGTGAAAGGTATTGACGGTTCAAGTGGTTAAATATCTGGAAACACAAATGTATATGAACCCAAAATACACTGATGATTGTGCTGTCAAACGATGAAACTAAACTATATGGTATCTAGTATCTACAGTATGGGTTGTGGGGGGTCCCTGCTTCATTTCCCGCTCGACCAAGGGGGCCTGAAGACGTTGAAGACCCCTGCTGTAAACTGTAAGCCTGTTGAGTTTCTAATTTTGTTATTCTATGGTTCTGTCTTCCTGTGTGTCCTGTTCCTGTATTCAACCTGTCGTGAAAGTAAACTTGTTTTATCCCACAATTCTTACCTACTTTATTCCTTGCATTTGGGTCTTGCTTAAAACTGTGACAAGCTGAGCACAAACCTCACAGGGATTTGACCCGTAAGCAAAAGAGAAGGTAGACACAGACACAATCTTAACCACTTTCAACCCCGGTGTCTCTATTTTGGGCAAGTCGTTACAGGCCAAAATAAATACAATAAATACAATTATAAAAACAAGTTGAATGAATAAAGATGGGGTGCCATGGTGTGGTGCCAAAAGTACAAAACTATGGCACCTCTTTAATATATTAAAACAATTATAAATAGTGAAAAGGTTCCTTTACAGGGTGACAAATGGACCCTTGCAGGTCTGAGTTATGGAGGTCCTTGAAATTACCTAAAAATTAGGCGAACCTCTGATCTAAAGTAATTGTCGGTCATCTTGGTCCTATACAACAGGGGTTGTCAAAGTGGGTGACGGGACAGCAGTCCAGGGGTGCCGCGAGATCATTTGACAGTATTTGGAATTTATTTGGACACTTGAAAAAATATTTAGTATCATTTTAAACTTGAAGTACAAAGTTATTTTTACTCAGTTCTAACCAAAATGGCAATTATCTCAACGTTTTCAAAGTCAAACCGCTGAGATCATTTGTTTAGAATTGGAACACAGTTCTTATATGACGCGATATGAAAAAGGTCTATGGGAATTCAGAACGGGGGAAGAAAACCGCGAACCAGGTAGGATGTGTACATTACGTCACACTTCACTACTCTATAAACCCTATTGATATGGTGACCCTGGCCTCTCCTCTAGCATCACCATTAAGCCAGGATCTCCAATTTGCACCCAAGATAGATGGGGCTATCTCAAAATCTAATGGGTGACTTGCTATGACACCTCTGATGGAGCCCATGATGGTGCCTCTAGCGCCACCCTTGGGCCAAAATGACACAAGACATCTCAATCTATAGAGCATGGCAGTGAGGTGTCAGAAGCAAACTGGCCCCTATTTTTACCATAGGGTTTTTCATTATCAGCCACAAAGTCGTAGCAATTCAATGTAAACTTACCACTAGGCTGGTGGTTGTAAAATGGTTCTATATGCTCCTGTAGAACCCCCGAGTATGTATGCAATCACTCTAGTTTTGGTAAAAACATGTTTTAATAAAGATCGCACGGAGAAGAACTGCATTACCCATGCTGCTAAAACTATACATCCGGTGAAATCGACGTCTGTGATTGGTAGAGATTCTTCTTCTTTTGTATATCTTGCGGTTGCCGCGAAAATAGCCACTGTCTGCCCGGCAGATTATTGCACAGCAGAATTCCGTGGGCGAGTGTCTTTCTTTTACAAATATGATGCACTGTGTTAAAGATGACGATAAGAGCGTCACTACATGTCAGGCCATATGCTGGCCTGGATAACTGAACTGAGCGTGATTTAAGGGATATATTTCAGGAAACAAGTGTCATTCGCAAATGCTGGGAGTGTAGTTTCCGCAATTTTGAAAATAATGATGTACACAGTCTTGTACCCTGCCCTTTTTTCAGCTTTCTAATTAATTGTTGGATTCAAAAAATATATTATATATATTGTCATGATTCCTCACCAGCCGAGGTGGCTTTGTCCAAGGCTTAAAAACGTTTAAATAAATACTTTATGAAATGTCTATGGAAGAAATGAATGGGGAAACCGCTTCCGACACCAAAGTGAAGACGGGGTGGGAATTCAACTGCGATGCTCTATTAGGCAGATTGCAAGGATGAACTTTACTGCTTTTGGTGACCGTATGGTGACCGTATTGCCTTTCCTTTAGCACATCCTTCACAATGTATGCGTGTCTCAGTGACTCAGAAGGCTACACCGGGGGGGGTTCATACCCTCAGTAGGTTCAACCATACCGGGCAGGTTTCTAGAGGAGAGGCCAGACGAAATGTAGCACCTGGTCCTCCAGGTTGGGGGTTGGGCGTGGGGCTAACAACCCCACCCCGTAAAAAAGGCATCTGTTACAGAAACTACGACGACTACTACTTTAAATCTGGGGCCTACAGTGGACTCGAGCCAATCCGGCAGAATGACCACTTCTGATGAAAGCCTTCAACAGGAAGTCAGGAGTGCGAAGGAAAGTCTACTGGGGCCCAAAACAAGGATCCGCCTGGGAGCATGGAATGTCCGCACTATGTATGAAACATCTAAACTTGCGCAGGTTATTAGTGAAATGAGAAGATACAGGCTGGATATCTTAGGGATTAGCGAGTGTCGATGGACTGGTTCTGGACGTCAAACAACAAACGACGGTTCACTCATCCTACACTCAGGCCATTTAGACAAGCACATACACGGAGTGGCTCTCATAGTCTCTCAAGAAAAGGCAAAAACCCTGGTAGAATGGGAACCTGTAAGCGACAGAATTATCAGAGCTCGCTTCAACTCTAAACATTGTAAACTTACCATCATACAATGTTATGCACCAACAAACGAAGCTGAAAATGAGGACAAGGATGATTGGTACGAGGAGCTACAACGTACTGTCGCCAAGGTCCCACAACATGATATGCTGCTGATTACCGGTGACATGAATGCCAAGGTTGGAGCTGAAAATAACAACTGTGACAGAGCTATTGGGAGACATGGCTGTGGTGTGAGAAATGACAACGGAGAGCGTCTTGTCGATTTCTGCCTTGAAAACAACTGCGTAGTTGGTGGCACCATCTTCCCACATAATAACATCCACAAACTCACTTGGAGGTCACCTGATGGTCTTACAACCAACCAGATTGACCACATCATTATCAACAGGAAGTGGCGCACGTCCCTCCAAGACGTTAGAGTTTGCCGTGACGCAGATGCATATAGTGACCACTATCTCGTGACAGCCAACATCAAGCTGAAACTCCGGAAAGTGAAACCGCGTGGTGAACACAGGAGACAACTAGATATCGGCAAACTGAAATGGCCACAAACCAACAATGAGTTTAGGTTGCAGCTAAGGAACCGCTTCAGTGCTCTTGGTGCTCTAGCTGACTCGACTGATGAGGACCCTGATATCAATGTCAAATGGGAAGCCATCAAAAACATCTATGTTGAGACAGCTACTAAAGTCCTAGGATATAGGAAGAAGAGCAACAAGGAGTGGCTGACACCTGGCACTTGGGAGAAGATTGAACAAAGAAAACAACTAAAAGCCAAGATGCTCAACACCAAGTCACTGAGACTCCAGAAACGGGTCCAAGAAGCCTATACAACCAAGGATAAGGAGGTCAAAAAGAGTGCAAGGAAAGACAAAAGGGTTTTTGTGGAGATGTTAGCATGCAAAGCAGAACAAGCAGCAGCAAGAGGTGAAATGAGTGTTGTGTATAAAATCACCAAACAGCTCAGCGGAAAGAAAATCAGCCACTCTGCTCCTGTAAAAGATAAAGCTGGAAACAACCTCCTAACAGAGAGCGAACAGGCAGCAAGATGGGTGGAACACTTCCGCGAAGTCCTCAACTGCCCTCAACCAGAACACCCTGCTACCCCAACATCTGCAGCTAACATGATCAACATCAATACCAGTCCCCCAACTGAAGCTGAAGTCAAGTGTGCCATTATAGCATCAAAGAGTGGGAAAGCTGCAGGTAGTGACTCCATTCACGCCGAGATGCTGAAGGCTGATCTCAATACCTCAGTCAAGATCCTCACAGACCTGTTCAGGAACATCTGGAACAAACATGTCATCCCTGAGGACTGGGCCAAAGGTCTGATTGCTAAAGTTCCAAAGAAAGGAAATCTGCAGAACTGTAACAATTGGCGAGGCATCACCTTGCTTTCAATACCATCTAAGGTCTTCTGCAGAATACTGCTGGGCAGAATAGACACAGCAATTGACAACAAACTGAGGCAGAAACAGGCAGGTTTCAGGAAAGGAAGAGGGTGCATAGACCAAATATTCACAATAAGGAACATCATTGAGCAATGTCTGGAGTGGAACAGCCCATTATACATCAACTTCATAGATTTCCGGAAAGCTTTTGATAGCTTACGCCGTGATATATTGTGGAAGATTGTGCAATCATAAGGAGTACCTCCAAAGATGACTGCACTGATTAAGATGTTTTACCATCAGTTTGAGTGCAGTGTCATTGTCGATGGCACCCTCACAGAATGGTTTCCTGTGGAATCTGGTGTACGCCAGGGATGTATCATCTCCCCCATACTCTTCCTAATCGCCATTGACTGGATCATGCAGAAGTCTACCTCAGACAAGCCCAGAGGCATTCAGTGGACTCTCTTCACCCAGCTAGAAGATCTCGATTATGCTGATGACCTTGCTGTTCTTTCCACCAATCACACTCACCTGCAAGAGAAGACAGATAGGACTGACAGATTCGCCAAACAGATTGGCCTGAATATAAACATCTCCAAAACCCAAGTGATGTGCATGAACTCAACACCACATGCACCAATCACAGTGGATGGCAACTCGCTTGACTATGTTGAGGAGTTTGCGTATCTGGGAAGTCTTCTCAGTAAGGACAATGCTTGCAGCAGGGACATCAGTATATAGTAGAGGAAAAAATAGGCCAGAAGTTGACCATACCCCTACCCGGGGTAGAACAAAACGCGACATAGTTTTTTCATATCTTTAGGATGTCCCTTTCATGAAATGGATTGTCCCGAGTTTTGCTTTTACTGCAAAAGTCATGAAATTGATCCATGAAGGGACTCACCACATAAGCAAAAAAACGCCTATCCTGAAAGATGGAGTTCCAAGTCAAACCTTTGTCATTTTCTACCTGCGGGTTGTTTTCACCTCATACTTGCACAGAAGGTCTACAGGTAGTGTCCTTACATCCCAGAACAATCAGAATGCAAAAATATGGTTCTGTTTTGAATCTGCTGCCTTTTATATAAGGACCTTCTATAGGCGGAAATGACATTCCTAAGGAAAATTCCCCTGTAATCCTTCTATAAGGTTTTCATAACTTTTACTTGTCCTCTTCATGAAATGGATGGTCAGTAGTTTTGCTTTTACTGCAAAAGTCATGAAATTGATCCATGAAGGGACTCACCACATAGGCAAAAAATACGCCTACCCTGAAAGATGGAGTTCCAAGTCAATCCTTTGTAATTTTCTATTGCTGGTTGTTTTTACCTCATTCTTGCACAGATGGTCTACAGGTAGCGTCCTTAAATCCCAAAATAATCAGAATGCAAAAAAGTGATTTACCAAGAAAGGGCAGAAATATCCCCACAAGTTAATCATACACCATTTCCACTTACTGGTAGGGAAGGAGCTGGAAACAAGGGCCTACTACAAACTTGATATCCCGGTATCAATAAGCTTTGGGCTTATCAAGCTTGTTATTAAGCATAGCGGCCCATGACATCATGTTTAAATAATCAAGACAAGAGGCGATTAATACATTGTTACAGTACTATTCATAATATATAGCCATTTAACACTTACTGCACACTAATGAATGATTTTCTAAAGATATTAAATGACAATATTTTTTACTTTTGTCAATTCTCATCCTCATAGACAAACTCAGACTCACAACAACTGGCCAATGCAAAAAGATACCAGTTCTGTTCAGAATCTCACATCTAACATCTTCCCACAAAATATTATAAAGCGCTCAACAGTGGGCTCGATAAAAGCCCATGGGTCAATAAGCAGGATCGATAAGGTGCTCATTATCAATACAAATTAACAAACTCCATTCAGATTGTCAATAGGGAATACACCAACAACCAAAATAAACCAGAAGAATATGTCATAATATGCTTGTATTGTGAATCAGGAGTTTTTCTATATATGTGTGCCATTCTTACTGCATGCCAAATAATCAAACAGCAGCTTTTTCTCATTTTAATTTATTTCGTTTATTTCTTTTTCAATATTTTCATATCAACAACTAATTTGAGTGTGAGGGGGACTGACCAATTTGCAAAGCTGGTCAATGGATACAAAGCTGTGATCTCCCAAATTCAGACATAATTTTGTCAGGAGTTTGTTCGTGACGTAATCGGCTGTGTATCTATTGGTCAATGGCTGGTCAATGGATTAATTGAATTCAGTCTTACTATTTATGTTATGGTAATAAATATGGTATGATGGTATATATTATTATAATATAAACGGTAAGAAGGAATTCAGTTCCCAGTGGATTACAACCAAGGGCCACTACAATGCTCTACAGTCAAGGCTGGTCCACAAGGCACAAGCTGGTATAAAAGGATTGTGTCATTTCTTGTTTATTTTAGTTTACAGGCAATGTACTGTAAATACAGGAGCAATATTATGTACAACACAATCCCACAGAGAGACATTGAGGCACGTACTACTTTGACTGCAACAATCCTTATCATAGCAGTAGAGTTGGGTGAGGTCTCTTACTGCTTGGTGCAGGCTATTTTTTGAACAGGACAGGCTTTAGTGATGTATCCTTTAGCATCCAACCCTTCCCAACTGGATTCCACAAAAGGGGTTTGGGGACATGATTGTGGCACCATATACTGTACCAGTTTGGTACATAGCCTGTTGAACATTCAAAAATATCCTCAGTGGGAGGCAGGTGTGAGACTGGCATGTCTGTCGTTGATGCAAGAATACAACGGAGCTCATCAAGACTAGAACACACCTGGCCCTTTGCCTTCTTTTTTAGGCCATAGAGAGTGAGGGCATATTGTCTTGAACATCCTGAAGCCTCTGGTAGACTATCTGTCAAGCCAAAGGTTCTCAGACCCTGACCTAATTTATATGTACAGTACTATGGATATACTTGTGTTGCTCGCCTACTATGTCAGTCAACAACTCCTTGGAATAGCTGCCATTTTCATGCATGCTGGTCATGGGATAGACAACGATACATCCCAATGTCTGATATTACAAATACATTGGGAGTGGCTTTGTGTGAGAGTCTTCTAGCATGGCACGCATTGACTGGATGCAATGCAACAAGCAGCCTGTTCAGAATAAGCAATAATACAGCTTTCAACAAGCTGGCGAAGCACATTCATGAACTTCAGGATCTGAGAATCTTTGGCTTACTGCATGCCAAATAATCAAACATTGGTCAGTCTCCCTTACACTGCTCAAAATAGTTGTTGATTGAAAAAGAAATAAATGAAAATGAGAAAAGGCTTCTGATTATTTGGCATTAAGAATGGCGCACAAAGTGTAGTGTATTCTACTGAATATAGCCTTCATATATAATGTACTGCATTTAAGTCTGAATACCATAGACTGCTTATAGAACAATATGTTTGCTGCTTTTGAGGTGAAGAGAATTAGGCATTGGGATGGGTGCATCTCTCCACTCCGACATGTCTCCTTTCCGACATGTCTGCATTCCGACACTAACCCTATCTCTACCCCTAACCCTAAACCTTAGGCCCATGGGAGTGTCACCACTCCGACAATAAGAAGTCCATTTCGGAGTGGCGACATGTCGGAATGGAGAGAGCCTCCCCCTTGGGATGTAGGGACACTACCTGTAGACCATCTGTGCAATATGAGATGAAACAACCAGCAGGTAGAAAATGACAAAGGATTGACTTGGAACTCCATCTTTCAGGGTAGGCTTTTTTATGGTGGGTACCTTTATGGATCAATTTCATGACTTCTGCAGTAAAAGTAAAACTACTGACCATCCATTTCATGAAGAGGACAAGTAAAAACACTGTCAGGGTTTGTACTACCCCTTATAGAAGATTATCTCCAGGATCACAGGGGATTCTTCCTTAGGAATGTCATTTCCGCCTATAGAAAGTCCTTATATTAACTCATTCCCTGCCAGGCCCGATAGTCCCGAGATTATTCCAATGTCTTTCCCCGCCAGGCCCGATAGTCCAGAGAATTAAAAAAAAAAAAAAAAATGTTTGACCCCCAAAAATGGAGTAGGCATGATAGCAATCGCGAAATTGCATGTTTAACCCCCATAGCAACCCCATCTTTCAAGCATGGCAGCCATTTTGGCAGCCATCTTTGTTAAACATAGTGGCTGTTATCTCATGAATGCCTGAACGGATTTCCATTCGGATTTTTTTGTTTGAAAGCTGTGAGCAATGTGGACACACGTGGTGCATTATCTAGGCATGGGTGTGCATGATCCGTGCACACCCAATTACATGGAAGTCTATGGAGACGAATGGCAGGTGGGAGTACGGAGGTATGTTAAAATGGCGGTCAATGTGTTAAAGGCTGCAGATTCAAAACAGAACCATTTTTTTGCATTCTGATTGTTCTGGGATGTAAGGACACTACTTGTAGACCATCTGTGCAAGTATGAGGTAAAAGCAACCTGCAGGTAGAAAATGACAAAGGATTGAATTGGAACCCCATCTTTCAGGGTAGGCGATTTTTGCCTACAGTATGTGGTGAGTCCCTTCATGGAACAATTTCATGACTTTGGCAGTAAAAGTAAAACTCGGGACAGTGCATTTCATGAAGGGGACATCCTAAAGATATGAAAAAACTATGTCGCGTTTTGTTCTACCCCTTATAGAAGATTATCACCAGACTTACAGGGGAACATTCCTTAGAAATGTAATTTCCGCCTATAGAAAGTCCTTATATAAAAGGCTGCAGATTCAAAACAGAACGATATTTTTGCATTCTGATTGTTCTGGGATGTAAGGACACTACCTGTGGACCATCTGTGCAAGTATGAGGTAAAAACAACCTGCAGGTAGAAAATGACAAAGGATTGACTTGGAACTCCATCTTTCAGGATAGGCGTTTTTTTGCCTATGTGATGAGTCCCTTCATGGATCAATTTCATGACTTTTGCAGTCAAAGTAAAACTTGGGACAATCCATTTCATGAAGGGGACATCCTAAAGATATGAAAAAACTATGTCGCGTTTTGTTCTACCCCGGGTAGGGGTACCTCAAAAACTAAGGCTCTTTTTTAGGATTTTTTCCTCCTCTAATAAGGCTTGGGAAAGCTCGCAGCACATTTGCCTGCCTCCAGACCATCTGGAAATCTAAGCAGTACAGCTTAAAAACTAAGATCCAACTGTATAACAGCAATGTTAAGTCAGTTTTGCTGTACGGCTCAGAATGCTGGAGAGTGATTGAGAGTGACATGAGAAAGATCAACTCATTCCACAATGGGTGTCTCCGGAAGATCTGTCGCATTTTCTGGCCAGAAAAGATCTCCAATGAGGACCTGTACAGAAAAACAAGCTGTTGCAATGTGGTGCTGGAAATAAAACACAGACGGCTCAGATGGCTCGGACATGTCCTCCGAATGGAACCGGACCGCATCCCTAAAGTAGCCCTGAGATGGACCCCACCTGGAAAGAGGAAACAAGGGAGGCCAAAAACAACCTGGCGAAGAACTGTGACCTCGGAACTGAAGATGGCAAATCTAACATGGGGCGAGGCACAACATGCTGCACAGGATAGGACCAGATGGAAGCAGATCGTCACAGCCTTATGTTCCACCGGGAACGAAGAGGATTAAGTAAGTAAGTAAGTCACAATGTATTGTATGTTAGCTGATGTGTGGTGAAATTGGTCGCTATTTTTGGGATTGTTTTTAGGGTTGTTCGATATGGCCAAAAAATAAAATCTCGATTATTTTCTCTGAAATCTCGATTTTCGATTTCGATTTCGATTTTTTGTTAAAAGAATAATACATTGTTTCAACTATTTTGTTTTCATTTAAAAAATGCAAGGAAATGATTTTTTTTTTCATTATTGTTTAATTTTTTTTTTTTTTTTTTATATAGCCAAATAGCAAAATGCAATAAAACAATAAGGGTATTAATAATAATAACTTTAGTTGCGCAACAATCACATACAGAAGTTAACTTAGCGTCCTTAGTGTTTCATTATCAATAGTGAGTGACAAAACAGCCAAAACAAGCCAGCTCTTGGAGGCTGGTGAAACGGGTGAAAAAATTGCTAAGGCCGCCCCTGCACTGCTCATGCACGGAGGCGAAGCGCTTCGCTTCCCGACACAAAATTAACACAGTGACAGGGACAGTAGGAGTAGACTACAGACAGACAGTGGATGGGTAACACAGAATTAATAAGCTTCTTTCAAACTACAACAACAAGTAGACCTAAGTGTACCAGCTCAGCAGCTTTTTGTTCTGTTTGCTGCCTGCATGTAGGCTACTGTACCAGCGTGAGTGAGCGCATGCAGTGCTGTGGTGAGCTCTGCCCCGTTTGACTTGCGCTGCACGCGCATCAAAGAAATGACACATCAGAGAGAAAGTAGGTATTAATTTGGTGTCAGACCTTGTCGTCCTGCTTTAGGAGGACCGGGCTGTGTACTTTTTGCCCCGTGCAAGGCTCCAATGAGTAAGAATTACCCTAATTAAAGTGAAAATCGATTTTACGATTTCTTCTTTTTTTAAATCGTCCAAAGGAAAAAACCTGGGTTTCGATTAAAAATCGATTAATCGAAAAACCCTAGTTTCCATAGACCTGGTCGCTTGTTTCACTCACAGAATCTGGCAACAATCTCAGCATCAGGGCTAGCTTTGCTTTGGAGTTGATCTATTGGTATAGGAATTGAGAGTTGAGATAATATCTAGTTCATGTCTCCGGCTTATTGAAGCTTTCTTCTGCACCATTAGTCAGCCCTGAAAAATGAGCGTTGTATGTCTGATCCATGGCTACACCAGTAGCATACTAGAGGACCACTCTACAGTTGGGTTTTTACACCCGACGGCTACCGAAGTCGGCAAACGACCGAACATGCTCAGTCCTTCATCAACGGGTTCCGACCCATAGGCACAGCAATATCGACGACCTCTCATTTCTCACATGGCCCTCTTCTAGCGCCACTATGAGGCCGATTCTTGCAAAACACATTTTTGGACACTGCTCCTAGAGATTTTGCCCTAAAATCACGCAAAGCGGTACACAGTATATGTCTAGACTCGTCATCAACATGGATGTGTCCCATTTAGCGCCACCATCAGGCCGATTTTCTTTTTGGACACTGCTGACTTGAGAAGTTGTCAGCAGTGTCCCGATTAGGGAGTCTTACTGGTATACCTGCTATTTTCCAATAGTTAAAGCAGAAAATGTGAGTGAATCCTTGTACCCAGGGCCCAGAATTTGGTGCGACACCCCTGGTCACGGACGTGGCACTCGGCTGAACATGACAAATCTTCATTGGCGAGCTATACTGTGCAGTATCTCATGCATGATGTGCTTCTCTTGTCTTCTCTGTTCAAGGGCTTCGTGTAACACTTTCAATCGAAACATCCGTGCCACCCAGAACATGTTATATGCTTTTGCAGTCATTTAAAAGAAAAGGCCTGACAGCCTATCCTAAATTATCACTTAAAGAAAGTTTGTCTGGCAGCCAGGGAACGAGTGCTGAGTGTTTCTCAAAGCAGCCCCACGATGCCAGCGATGAAAACCAACCATCATCATCGTCTTTGCTTTCATGCCTCTTCCCACCTCATTCCATCTCCCAGGTGTAAATGCCCTGTTTTCCTTTCAACATCAAAGCGGATTTTATACCTCAATCTTTCCACTGTGGGTCCCTGATGAATTGACCAAAATAAAACAAGATTCTCTGTAAGCTGCTTTTAAAGGCGATAGTGATAAAATAGGTTCCACATATATATACAGTGTACATGTCAAAAAAGCCCAGGGAATCATCAAAGATCTACACCATCCCGACCACAGTCTGTTCAAGATGTTGCCGCATGGACAACGACTACGCAGTCTCAAAGCTACACGCAACAGACTGCAAAAGAGCTTCTTTCCACAAACAATCAGGCACATGAACAAACTGTCAAAGACAAGAACGGTCCAGGGCAAAAGGAATCCCCCCCCCCCCCCCCCCCCCCCATCCCATCCCACTCGTCCCTTCCATGCACTACTATGAGCCTCACATACAGTAGATACTGTGAGGCTGAACTGCACCTATTGTACATAACTACTGTATATATACTGTGAAGTTTTTAATTATACCGACCTTTTGAACATAGAACATACTGTGAAGTTGTTTACAAATAGTTAATGTACAGTAGCTACAACGGGAAAAGAATACCATTGGTGTATAAAATACACCAAACTTTTATGCACATGCACAGCTGAGGATGCTTTTTTCATTCTCTTTGCTCTTTTGCCTTTTGCACTCTCTTTCTTCCTAAGTCATTATTACTTATTATTTTATCTTTAGATGTGTTGTTTTCTGTTGTTCTGCTTTATTTCATATATACCACTGCAGTGTCTGTCTGTAAGGAAGCTGAAAAAAGAATACGTTTTACTCTTATGTACCAGTACAAAAGACGTAACAATAAAGTACAACCTTGAACCTTGAATATATTTCAGTCACACACTGAGCAGCATACCACTGAATGAGCACAAGCTGGAAGAAACAGCTGCGCGTGTCAATCTTATTATTCATATATACCTCGTCACATCGGAAAAGACATTGTGAGCTTGTAGATCTGCTATTTTATCGCGGGCAAAACACCTTTGTACGATGGAGTATGAATTAAGCAACAGTATTCATATGCGGTATACGCTTTCAGCAAAGACTTCATGTAAACCCTAATTTAAAATAATTGCCCCTCATCTTCTGCTGTTACTGTACAAAAGCATTATTGAACCTGTTGTGTTGTATTGTTTTGCAGCATGTTTTCACTATACTGTCCATGCCTAACAGAAACAACAGCAGGGGTCTTCAACGTATTCAGGCCAAGGACCCCTTAGTTGAGAGAGAGATGAGCCAGGGACCCCCACAACCCATAGATACCATATAGTTTCATTTTTTGACGGCACAATCATCAGTGTATTTTGCACAGAGGTTTGGTGTATTGTAGAGGGGGAAAAAGAGCAGACTAGTAGGTATTGATAGTTCAAGTGGTTAAATACACATAAATCCAACCTACAGAAATGATAGTGTTGTCAAGTCTAAACTGTTTAAGAAATAATCCACATCCGCATTTTATACGATATGTAGTGGGGGATCCCTGCTTCATCTCTCTCAGAGAGCTAAAGGGTCCTTGGCCTGAAAACATTGAAGACCCCCTGCACTATCACTCATGAAATCCTGACTTGCCACCTTTTACCTTTCTGTGAAGGTAGCGGTAAAACATCCCACCGGCCCAGCTAGTGCTGACATTATTCATGGCAGACGACGAGTCGACTGGTGCCTCAGTTCTCCTCCCTGCTCAGAATTTGAAGGGGGAGGAGGGTGGGGGGTAATGGAGAACGGACATGGCATTTGACAAGTCCCACTGGGGTCCGTGCCAAAAAAAAGAATCGCTAGGTTTTTCCAGCGCTCCGTCCGTCGTGTGAGAGTGCTGCCAAACCTGCTGAGCGTGGCTTTAAGATAAAGAGGAGATTAGGAGCTGTCAGGCCGCCGTGAGGATGTGAGAGCAGTGTGAATGCAGAGGGCATTAGATCCACACAATGGGTGGATGATGTCCGAGCGGACACCACTTCCTAGACTGCATACACAAATGGCCGCACGCTCGGCACGCACGCACGCACGCACACACACACACCAAGAAAAAGCATGCACGCAAGCACACACACCCAGACACGCACGCACGCACACACACGCGCACGCACAGACATAGTCATAGTCTTTGGAGTAAAATGTAATTTAGTTTTAGACATATTTTAATCATCTGAAATGTTTTAGTCGACTAAATATAAGATTTTAGTTCACTATAAATCTGCAGTTGATTTTGTTGATTAAATGTATTTTGATGGGCCTTGATGGAGTCGCCATGCCTGATTTTGCACTTATCTACAAGCTCACTTGAGTTTTTAGATGTGCCATTTTCAGAGCGCAACACCCGAGCGTAACCAAACATTAAATGACTTGTCTTTTATTTCTACTGGATCTCTTCTCCACTCGTCCCTCCCTGACATAGTTTTTATTTGCTGTCGGAATTGTCAGTATATTTAGTCTAGTTTGGTTAGTCATCATAGCTTAGTTTTTATTTAGTTCCTATATTTAGTTTTCGTCAGTGAAAAAGGGTAGCCGTCGAACGTTGCTTTTTTTCTCCAACCCAAACAGATGTGTCTTGGAGGAGCAGCGGAGATGGGGAGAAGAAGCCGCCATGCATGTCATTATGCTGTAGGCAGGAATTGTCCAAAACTGTCATAAATAATATCCAAGCCCACAACGCGGCACGAGGTGAGCTATAATAGACCAGCTCTTTTCGCTATGTATGTAGGGCTTACTAGAAACCGACTGTATATACAGTATACTTTGTTGACTTCGTAGATCTGCAATTTCCACTGAATGTTTGCCCACGGGATATTAGGGATGCTAGGCTTCATGTGGTTATGCCTCAGATGCTTGAGAAATAACGGTGAGGGTGCAAGTTGTTCAAGTTTATCAGGGCAGTGTTGACATTTTGAACGCTCGTTGCACGCTTACAAGGGAACCCACACAGCCGTCAGAGCTGGCGCGTGTGTGTGTGTGTGTGTGTGTGTGTGTGTGTGTGTGTGTGTGTGTGTGTGTGTGTGTGTGTGTGTGTGTGTGTGTGTGTGTGTGTGTGTGTGTGTGTGGCCCATGGTGACCTCACCAACTCACACACACACACACACACACACACACACACACACACACACACACACACACGCATTGACAGTTAATCGGCACGCTCGTTATCACTAACGAGGGTCAAAGGTGCCCGGGAGCTGCCTGACACATCGGTGGCGCGCGGCACTGGATGGGTCCGCGTTGCCCCGGCAACCACAACTTGGCAACCGCAACTTGGCAAACGGCCCCACTCGGCGGGGCATTGATTGGAGGCGAGAGGGGAAGCGGCGAGAGGTGGATTAGGTGCAAGCATTACTGCCTCCCCCTCGCGGTACGGGGGGCGACGCGATGGCATCACCCCCCGTACCCCTCGAGGGGGGACCGAACGTTGACGAACGGGGTGGGAAGTCAGGGCGTGAGGGGCTGCGTGCGAGGCACTCGCCCGAAATTAGAACAAGGGCTTCGGTGCGCGTGGTCTGAGATCAAAGACCTGGCCCCGCTTTATTTATTATTCATCCGCTGGCTCAATCACAGCCAGGCGTAATGCGATGTTGGAAGGAAGGAAGGGGCTCGTGCTGGAGGCTGGGAGGGAGAGAGGGAGCAGGTGTTCACTGAGCTCCCGTTGGCTCTCGCGACGTGGCTGTCTGTGTCCCCGAAAGGATAAAGGTTAGTCAATATGCACCTCCTGGAGGCTGGGACACATTGACATCACAATGACACGGGATTATTCGGGGACAGCTGTTAGCTTGGCGGGTATCAATCTGTTCAGAAAGGTCCACTTGCAGTCCCACGCGTGTCACAGGTTTGTTTGGATTTTCAACGAAGCACTCATTTTTAAGTCCAACGAACCGAAGGCACAGCACTAAGAGTATAATAATGGGATGAGTTTGAGGAGCCATTTTTCAACCTCTTTCAACCTGCTGTCCCTAAGTCATGGCTTTACAGGTGAAAATACTACAAGCTCACAAAATCTACAAAGCTCACAATGCATTGCGTCATGATGCGTTGTAAGCTTGGAGATTGGATATTTTCAATGCACAACCTCATACGAGTTGTTCTGCCATTACCGCCTAAAATGCTGGTATCCATAATCCGGCACGTATGGCAGTCTATGCTATTCCGATATCACATGATGATTTACCGGTATGTATTTATTTCGAGTAATATTTTGAGTACTTCAGGTGATGTTGCACTACTGTTTTATACTCTTACTGTACTATTCACGGTGTTAGTTTAGTAACTTGGAACTGCACTACACTTTACATTATTACTATTATTATTTGTTTGAATTCCTAGATCGGTGGTTCTCAAACTTTTTCATTTCAAGGACCCCCAATCCCATAACTCTCAGAGTTACAGACCTGTAAGGGTCCATTTAGAAGCCCTTCCCTGGATCCCACTTTGAGAACCACTGTCTAAGTTTTTATTTTATTTTATTACACACTGGTATCTGATCGTTTCTCGGTATCGACCGATACACAAGGTATGGGTATCGGGAAGGAAAAGTGGCATCGGTACATCTCTAGAGCAGGGGTCTTCTTAGTTGAGAGAGAGATGAAGCAGGGACCCCCACAACCTTTTCATAGATTCCATAAAGTTTCATCGTTTGACAGCACAATCATCAGTGTATTTTGGATTCATGTTGGTGTTTTCAGATATTTAATCACTTGAACCGTCAATACTTAATAAACTTGACCTTTCACTATGTACGGTAGGGGTGGGCGATATGGAAAAATACAATATCACGACGATATTTTCCCCAGTTGTATCACGATACACGATTTTATCGCAATTCTTTTTCACGTTGGTTTTTATGGTTATTTTTCAAGTTACTTGACAAAAACTAGACTCTCTGGGTTCCATTTGGGAGGGCTAAATTGAGCTTAACAAGTATTAACTCTGACAGTAAGTATATATGGGTCCATTTGGTTTCATTTGTATACTGTTAGTGGAGACCTTGACATTTTAAAGTTTGAGAACTGATGATTTTGACCAAAATGCAGGTTTAAATTGAATTCTGCAATGAATCTCTATATTAACGATTAAACAGGATTTTTTTCAAGGCTCCCTAAATTGTATCACAATATATACGATATCTCTGAAAAGGCATATCGTGGAGACATTGTATCGTCTCAACGATAATTATCACCATATTGCCCACCCCTAGTACGTAGTCTGCTCTTTTTTCCCCTCTATACCAAAGCTCTTTGCCGAGGCACTGCGAGGCGTTGTGAACTTGTAGATTGGCTATTTTTGG
Source organism: Nannobrachium achirus (assembly GCF_963921795.1). Classification (NCBI taxonomy): domain Eukaryota; kingdom Metazoa; phylum Chordata; class Actinopteri; order Myctophiformes; family Myctophidae; genus Nannobrachium; species Nannobrachium achirus. Next base: position 17,272,492 of record NC_137814.1, read on the forward strand.
CTAAAGTTCTCAGAATATGGACGCTAGGGTTCAAGTGGTTAATATAAAAAATGTAAGATATATATATATATATATATCACTCAAAGATTTGGAGGACCCCCTGTAGTAACTCTAAGGACCCCCTAGGGGTCCCGGACCCCCTGTTGAAGACCCCTGCTCCAGAGCAAAGTGCTGTAAACAGTTAGGTCTTGAGTGGTTCAGCGGTGCCCGAAACGAACAGAACTCGAAGTGCCAGTACAGTATATGTGTCAAACTAAACAACCATTATCCTCTCTCCACACAGCCACCAATCTATCTCCTGTTCTTCTCTCCCCTCTCCCGGTGCAGTGGGGGAGTGCTGGTGGATGGACCACTCACAGTGCCCGGGAACAGGTAGCAAAGTGCAGCTCTTATTTATAATCATCCATTATTGAAAGAACTGGGGCCCTGGTGCGGTGGTTATAGAAAAATGGAAATGGTTGTTGCTCTAAAGTTATTCTGTCACTTCAATTTTGTGGCCCTTCTAAAAGAAGAAAGGACAAAAAAAATGCACACACATGCACGCACGCACGCACACTACACACACAAACACACAGTATACAGAGAGAGAGAGAGAGAGAGAGAGACAGAGAGAGAGAGATTCCCCAGTGCAGTCACTACTACACCCCCCTGAGTCTAAGTGCCATGGATGATGTCACTGGCTTGCCTTTCTCCCCTCTCCTCCTATAAGGAATAGGCTGTTGACCTGGCTCCATATCTTCTCCATCTACATGTTAGGAAGAGAGAGAGTGAGAGACCGAGGCAAGCCCTGATATCAATCAGTCGTCTCCATGATTGGAATACAATGACCTGACGACACGGGCAATTCCTTCGTCTCTCGCTCTCTCTCTCTCTCTCACCTTAGCAATATATTGTCTCTCTCACTCCCTCTCTCTGGCTTATCATAACAGCTCATCAGATTAGGACAATAGACGGATGATTCAGAGGACGGCGAAATGGTTTCGACACAAAGGCATTCGGTAATCATCAGATGCGCCGCTCTCTACACTAGAGGAGGAGAAGGTTTTGTTTGGATGCGGCGGGGTTCCTTTGTTGCCACACAGCAGGGCATAACAGAGTCATGGTAGAAAATAAATAAGTGTAATAATAATAAAGACAACAAAAAGATGAGAAGAAATGTTATATTTTGATACAGTTGCTGTGTACTGGTGTATGGTGTATTTCGTCAGGTGGAAACCTTGTATGTTATTTATAATTTTAAATTTTTTGATTTGAAATAGTGAAAATAGCCGATCTACAAGCACACAACGCCTCGCGCCGTGTGCATCTAGATCTGCTATTTTCACATTTGAAACTTGGAGATACAAGGTTTCTGCCCGACAGTGGCGATTTACACCAGAGGTCGCCTATTACCTTAACTGCTCCTTGTAGTCATAGGATTCACCCACCCACATCCACACACCGACGGCAGAGGAAACCATGCAAGGCACCAACCTGCTCATCCGGAGCAGTTTGTATGCCTGTACAAGAGGAGATTTAATTAACAACAAAGAAACCTTGACTTAGGGATTCAGATTCGGTTTCTTGCTCAAGGACACGCACCCAGGAGGAGCCGGGGAATCTTCCGATTCCAAGATGCTCTACATCCTGAGCCACCGCTGCCGAAAGAAGACATCGTTCTTTGATACAACGATAATGCACAGATGAAACACTAGCCTGTAGGAGTGCCATGTTTATTATAAGCCACTTTGGGGTTGTTTTTCTGTAAAGTTGTTTATAAAATATAGTTCGATCTCCAAGCTCCAAGTTCCAAGATTGGTTATTTCCAAATAGCCAATGTATATTGGTTTAAAGAGCTCATCTAGCCTAGTCGGCTTTTTTCATAAGCTGGTTGCTTGTTTCTCTCTTGAAATCTGGCAACGCTGATTAGAGAGTCTAGATGGCTAGAAGCTCCAAACAGGCACGTGCACACATAGACATCAAATGGGGCTTGAGCCCCTGCCCTTTTCTCCGTCTGTAAAAAGTGCCCTCTCCAGACCGAATGCAGTTTTACTATGGCCCTTTTTCCATGCCATACTGAAGGCAGCATTCAAGAGAATTGCCTTGTCCAAACTCTCCTGAACTTGAATGCAGTATCTTATGTTGAAAGAATTGCCCTCTCTGTGTAGAAATCCATGCCGTTATGCCACATATCCAGTATTGACTTGATAATGGTTAGATTCGGTGTGGTATCAAGCACCGAAAATAGCCAAACTCCAAGCTCAAAACGTGCCGCGCTGCGACGCGCTGTGAGCTCGGAGGTCTGCTATTTTTGATATTTTCACCAAAAGGTCCTTTAGAGATTTCAGACCCTGCCTCTCCAACATTCTCTGCATGTCTCTGGATCCAAAACTATTCCATCAGCTACCCCATTATTAAATAATAACAGACCACGTAAAACTATCTGAATTTCATTTCATAAGAGTTCTCTAGAAAATTCAACCTTTTTAGTACTAGATTTGTACATATGAAGAAAAGGAGAACAGAAGAAATGATTTTCTTTCGTCTAAGCATTATGTATTCCTGTGAAACCATTCTTTCATGTCTTGGGGTTTGCCTTGGGGGAAGGATATTAAAAAGGTTTGTTGAGATCATATGTAGGCCTATCATCTTTCTAATTCCATTTTTAATGAGCCCTGCCTGCTAAGACTGGGAGCAGAGCAGTTTAGCCATGGGTGAGAGGTGATAACATCATTCCTAACTACACTGTTAGTGTAGCACATCATCTGAACAACTAGACTAAATCACTGAACCCATTAAGACCTGAGGCTGATTCTACAAAGTTCCTTCTAAATCAGAGGTTCTAAAACTTTATCGTGTCAAGAACCCCCCGAAATGTATTTGGCCGGATCGGCGATTTTTGGCAAGAGGTTTTTTTTATGTAGAGGGGGGGGAAAGAGCAGACTAAGTACAGAGTTAAAGGTGGAGTTTATTAAGCATTGACGGTTCAAGTGGTTAAATATCTGAAAACACAAATTGACATGAATCCAAAATACACCGATGATTGTGCTGTCAAACGATGAAACTATCTATGAATCTATGAAAAGGTTGTAGGGGTCCCTGCTTCATCTCTCTCTCAACAAAGGGGTCCTTGGCCTGAAAACGTTATAGACCCCTGTTCTAAACCACTATTCAGTTTTCTGAAAAACGTGTGTTTTAATGTTGCTCTATACATACGGCAAAAATCTGCAATGACACAGATGCTTTTCTTTCAATGGGTTAATCATTACCTATCCACAAGTTTCCAACATCCCATCGTGCATTGCGCAGAAGGCGTGCAGCATTTCCCGGCATTGCAGCCGAGTGTGATCTACAAGCTCACAGCGGTTGCATCTGCGACGCAACGTGAGCTTGTATGTCTGCTGTTAACCGGATGTATCCCACAAATAATTCTACATTCTGGCAGAAACAGGTGGATAGCTGTGAAAAGCAAATATTATATGTCACAAAACCAGACACCCCCTCCCCCCTATTTGTTTTAAGCCCAGTTTGTTAGCTGACCAGCTTTTCTCGGTCCATTACTGTATCTATCTATTTATAGCCTCTCTGGCTGGCATCGTTTAGCTTTGGCAACGTGATATAGCCAGTCAGTTTGGCTAGCAACGCCGCAAGAATAATTTGATTATGCATTCTTATCCTTCCCATCCAGCACTTTTGGATGCCAGTCCATTCTTCTTTGGAGAACTTCAGGGCAGGTGCAGATGAGAGATGAGGGGGTGGCTTCTGGCTAAACGAGGGGCGACAGTGAGTGGGCAGCAAAGGACCAGATGGACGGACCAGATCAGTCCAGTTGTGGCAGGCTACTTTTTTTCCCCAGAATGACAGTTCTATAAAAAAGTAAAAGTAACTGTTTTGGACATATCGTCGTTGTTGGGTGGAAACCCTGTATGTCCAAAACCGTCCGTTTTGCATTTATCATTTTAAAAATGATTTAAACTAGTGAAAATAGCCGATCTACAAGCACACAACGCCTCGCACCGCGAGGCGTTGTGTTCTTGTAGATCTGCTTGTAGATCTGCAGTGATGAAGCAGGGCTTTGCTTTACGAAAGAACTTTCAAATTTTAAATTTGAGGTTTCTGCCGACAGTGACGATATACAGTATATACACACGCACACGCACACGCACACGCGCACACGCACACGCACACGCACACACGCACACGCACACGCACACGCACACACACACACACACACACACACACACACACACACACACACACACACACGTACAAGTATATGTGGGTCACATGAGATGTGAGATTCTCTTTTGGCCGCATGGAACAGGGCTACATCATGTCAGTCACATGCTGACCCCACAGACAGAGACAAAGGTCAACTCTAGTGGACTATATCAGCATCACCAGTAGGGCTGTCACAATTATTACACTAGTAAGGCACCTCAGGGTGACATGCGACCTCGCCCTTTGGCCATCTGGCCAGTGATGAATATGGGACCAGTTACTCATATATGGAGACCCCTGCATGATAGTCAACAATGTTATGTCAAAACATGCCCATATATGGGCATTACCAAATATGGGCATTCCCAGACATTAATATTGATAACATAATATCCTTAATAATGACCTTAATATTGATAATATATAGGAATCTCCATACTGGTATATCTCCATATCTCTCTGGGCAACTGATTTTCCCGCTTGGGATAATAAAGGTATCTATCTATCTATATGGACATAAAACATATGTTAATTAGTAAAGCCAAGCAGGGCCTTGGTGAGTTAGGGCCTGGGTTTGATGCCTGGGTAGTGGGTATCTCTATATATGGGCATAAGGGGGTACCTTAACAGGGCATTATCTGGGAATGCCCATACTGTATATGGACATTTTATTTATGTTATCCTTTATTAATATATAATATACAGTATATGTACGGTATATATGCATATACATATATGGACTTAATATTAATATTTTTGGCCTGGGATTGATCACATCAGAAATCTCCATGTATGGGGATAAAATACATTTTGTTTCTGGGAATGACCATATATGGACTTTCTATTTTATTTTAAACTTTATTAATAATATGTATCCATATACTGTACATACAATATATTTTATGCCCATACATGGAGATCCCTATCTGAACCAGCCACACAGATATGGGCCATGCCTTTGCCATCTGGCCAGTGATATATCACATCAGGGATCTTCATATATGGGCATAAAAGGGAAACCCATATATGGACTGTCACTGTGATATCACCTGTGATGTCACAGTGACAGTGTGAATATCCAGGGTTAGATTTTTGATGAGGTGATGTCACGTGACTAATCGCAATTATTTGAGGTAATCGCAATTATTTTGCATAATCGTCATAATCGTTTCCATGTTGAGAAATGTTAATATTCAGAAATATACAGAAATGTAATTTTCAACTACAAATACACTGAATACGCTGAAGCTGACACGAAAAGAATTGTACATAGTCTCGCGATGCCAGACAGACTATATAAGAAGTGAATTGTGCGTCTAACGTAATGCAGGGTGACATTTCTATGCTATTTCCTTAGCCTTGCATCATTGTTGCATGAGACGCTTGGGATGACCTACTCAGGGGCTGAGAATTAACAGTATTAGTTCTAATTGTCTAAAGCAGTGATTCTCAAGCCTTTTAATTTCAAGGAGCCCCAGTTTGATAAGCGTCAGGCCACGGCACGGACCCCCATTTTTCTTTTATAAATGGGACCCGTAATTTGGACCCCTGGTGGTCCCCGGACCGGACGTTGAGAGACCGGTGGTCTAAAAGCTTCCTGATACATTTCCAGGATAGGATACTACATTAACATTACCGTGACAGTAATGTCTTTTTAATACACTGGAGGAAATAGCAGGACAGGACATTATTATAGCAATGT